>NC_136926.1:5366622-5619122 GCF_949752795.1 Hyperoodon ampullatus | reverse complement strand
TTCCACTCCAGATGTGCGGGGAGATGCCTTTCCCCTCATCACCAAGCAATTCTCTGACACCAGCTGGGTGTCCTGCAATTGACCTCAGTTCAGACACTATCTACCTTGAGACAGCATCATCAGATCCCACGGTCAAGGGTTCAGCCCCACAACACCGCCCTCACCTTCAGATGCCAGTGCCAAGTCCGAGTTGTCACCTGTGCTCCTGACCTATGAATTGGAGTTTCCCATGACCCCCTTCTCAGGCTTGACCATTTGCTAGAATGGCTCACAGAACTCAGGAAAACAGTTTACTTACTAGATTACTGGTTATTATAAAGGGATACAACTCAGGAATAGTCAGATGGAGGAGATGCACAGGACAAGGTCTGTGGGAGGGGACTCGGAGCTTCCATGCCCTCTCCGGGTGCACCACCCTCCCGGCACTTCTGCGTGTTCACCAAACCCGGAAACTCTTAGAACCTCATGCTTTGGGGTCTGTATGGAGGCCTCATCACATAGGAATGATAGATTAAATCATCAGCCATTGGCGACTGATCTAACCTTCAGCCCCTCTCACCTCCCTGGGGGTCAGGAGGTAGGGCTGAAAGTTCCAACCCTCTAATCACACGGTGGGTTCTCCTGGCAACCAGCCTCCTCCTGTGGCTATCTTGGGGCTTTCCCAAAATCACCTGATTAATATAAACTGAGATGTGGTTGAAAGGGGCTTGTTACGGATAACAAAACACTCTTCTTTCACCTTTTTAGCTCTATCACTTATGAAATTTCAAGAGAGTTTTAGGAGCTCTGTGCCAGGAACAGGTATGAAGAATAAATATGTGTTTCTTACTATAAATCACAACATTGCAGGTGTCCTGCAGACCATCACACACACACAGCTAGCAATGCTATCTCTTATAACTTCCATTTTCATGTGCCTCTAATTCACCTGTCCCAAACCTAGCTAACCTGGAGCTTTCTCTCCTTTCATGGAGCTCCAGCTCATCCCAGCTCACATGGCTTACTTGGTCCTCTGTGTTCGTAGGATTTGTTTGTGGGTTTAGCCTTTTTCCTGTTTAATCATATTCTATTAGCCTTTTGTGGGATGTAAGTCTTGCTTCCTTTGTCTGAGATCTTCAGAAGTTTTCCTCATCTTTATATTTCCCTCAGGGACTAACATTGTCCAGGCTCATTCTTCCAGGAAATATTTGGCAGATCCCATTGTGTGCTAAGGCTGATGGTAATGGCTGAAGTAGTCAAAGATAAAGAAACGGAATTACTTGCCCTTATCAGGGACATGCTTTCCAGAAAAAATGAAAGAAACAAACGAGCAATGTGATGTGACTTTGGATAGGATGAATACTCAGATTATTAAAGAGACTTCCTTTGCCAGGAGAAGTTGGGTAAATGTTCCCAGATGAAAGGTAACTCTGAAGTGGGTTTTGAAGGATGAGTAGGAGTTGCACAAATGGTCAAATAGCTGTTAGGAATCTGTATTGGTAAATTAACTATATCCTGTCTTCCTAGCTTTGGGGATTATTGTAGTTTTTTTTTTCCATCCTTGGAAACCTTTGGCTAGTCAATTTTTATTTTATTAAAAAATATGTATTTATTTATTCATTTGGCTACGCCAGGTCTTAGTTGCGGCTCGTGGGATCTTTGTTGCCACTTGTGGGATCTTTGTTGCAGCATGTGGGATCTTTTATTTTAGTTGCGGCATGCAGGCTCTTAGTTGTGGCATGTGGGATCTAGTTCTCTGACCAGGGATTGAACCCGGGCCCTCTGCATTGGGAGCATGGAGTCTTAACCACTGGACCATCAGGGAAGTCCCTGGCTAGTCAATTTTTAAAAGGTACATATATATTTTAAAAATTTTATTTACTTAATTTATTTATTTTTGGCTGCATTGGGTCTTCGTTGCTGCGCGTGGGCTTTCTCTAGTTGCGGTGAGCGGGGGCTACTCTTCGTTGCGGTGCGCGGGCTTCTCATTGTGTTGGCTTCTCCTGTTGTGGAGCACGGGCTCTAGAGCGCAGGGTCAGTAGTTGTGGCACATGGGCTCAGTAGTTGTGGCTCACGGGCTCTAGAGTGCAGGCTCAGTAGTTGTGGCGCACGGGCTTAATTGCTCTGCGGCATGTGGGATCTTCCCGGACCAGGGCTCGAACCTGTGTCCCCTGCATTGACAGGTGGATTCTTAACCACTGTGCCACCAGGGAGGCCCTAAAAAGGTAAATATAAATGAAAATTGAAAGCTATCCTTTCAGTGACCATGGAATCTTGACTCTGGCCATTAATGCATTGGAAATGAGGTGAGAAGTCAACATGAGAGGTGACTTCTATGCATTCATTCTTTTATTTGAATGCATAGTTTGCATCTGTTGGATGTTTGAATAAAAGATAAAGGAAAATAGAATAAACTGCATTCTTAGAACTGGGACTCCCCTGCCTTCTCTCCTGACCTCGCAGGGGTCAGCCGACTCCAGCTGGTGGCAGCAGCTGTCACCACCGAGGTGTGTTCTCTGAGCATTTTTCAGCTGTTTAGCTCAAACTGTGGGTTTGATCACACATGGCCAGAATTACACAGAGTCACTGTGGGCATTTGGTTAATTAGAACAAAGCCGTCAGGTGAAATGAACGATCCATCCCAGGCTCCGTTCTAATCATCGTTAGACGGGGTCTCTGATGAGCTGGCCCTGGGCTGTGCTGGACTCCGGGCATCTCAAGGCTGTTTGGAGCGTTAGTCAAGGCTGAATGGCTGGGCAGGAGTTGGGAATGAGATGTTTTTCTCGGGGGGAAGTCTCGAGAGAGTGTTTGTATGGGTGTGAGTCCCTCATGCCTTTGGGGGCTGCCTGTCTGTTAATCAATGCTTGCTTTGTCCTTGGCCTTGACTTGACCCTGGTGCAGCTGTCAGTCAAATAAACAGAAGCACTGGCATCTCCCTTGACAGCTGGCGTGGTGACTACTGTCAGAGTGCGGGGAGGTTGGCTTGCCGTCCAGAAGGCGCGCGTGTAATGTTTTAAACTGGAAAGGGGGCTCTCGAGGGATTGGACTGGTGAAAGGCAGGCAGGGGTTCAGGTCCTCCTGAAAATCCAATTTGGGCAGAATTTTGGATTCTAATAAAGTTGTCTTTCATCACCTTGGCTTAATGTGTTAGATTTTAACGTAGAGGTTGCAAACTGGAGGACCGTGAGTTGGATGTGTGGGTGTCATGGGTTGAATCGTGTCCCCCCCACCCCCGAGAGATATGTCCAAGCACCTGCCAATGTGACCTTATTTTGCAGATGTAATCAAGTCACAGTACGATCATTAGGGTGGTAGGGTGGGCCGTAATCCGGTATGGTATGACTGGTATCCTTATCAGAAGAGGAGAGGGACACAGGGAGAAAGTCATGTGAGGATGGAGGTGGAGATTGACCGCAGTGATGTGTTACAAGCTAAGGAATGCCAAGGATTGGCCACAGCAGCACGTAAGAGAAAGGCATGGAACACATTCTCCCCTAGAGGCTTCAGGGAGAGCACAGCCCTGCAGACAACTTGACTAAAGACTTCCGGCCTCTGGAACTGTGAAAAAAGAAATTTCTGTTGTTTTAAGCCATCCAGTTTGTGGTAATTATTTATGGTTGCCCTAGGAAACTGAGTGGTTTTAAAAAATTGGATTAGTGGCTATCATTTATTTTTATTTATTTATTTTTGTTTTGGTCGCAGTGCACAGTTGGCTGCGGTGCACGGCACGTGGGGATCTTAGTTCCCCAACCAGGGATCAAACCCATGCTCCCCTGCAGTGGAAGCATGGAGCCCTAACCACTGTAACGCTAGGGAATTCCTATGGCTACCGTTTAAAAACAGAGATTTCATGCAAAAATTGGAGTTTCTGGAACCTCTAGAAACATCAGATCTGTCCACGTAGGGCCAGCATTCTCAAATGGGAGCTGTCTGGACCCCTGCATTTTACCCCAGTCACCACCACTCCTAGCTGTCTGCCTCTCCTACCTGCATTTCCCATCGAGCACTCTAGGTATCTGAGTTTGTGGCCCTTTCTTTCACAATAGGTCTGGGATGGAAGGGTTGAGAAAGGGCCCATCTCTGGCTTTCTGGCTTCTAGAGCAGGAGATGGCAAACCACAGCCCATGGGTCAGATCCAGCCTGCTGCCTGTGTTAATAAATACAGTTTTATTGGAAAACAGCCATGCCTACTTGTTTACGTATTATCTGTGGTTGCTTTCACACCACGATGGCAGAGTTAGGAGCTGCAGCAGAGACCATTTGGCCTGCAAAGTCTAAAATATGTACTATCTGGCCCTTTATAGAAAGAGTTTGCTGACCCCCTTCTGGAGGATCAAGAAATCCAGATTTTTACGTGAATTCTCCTTGTTTTTAAATGAAGGCAGCTAATTCATATTGGTTTTTAATTTCAGAAAACCTAACTGTCAGTCAAAGACATCTTTCCATGGCAACAAATGTGAATTTCATCATTAAAAAAACCCACAGAGTACTATGACTTAACCAATTCTTTATTAATGGGTATGTAGGCAGTTATGTTTTAAATTTATGTGTACTAGTCAGGACTGGCTAAGAAGCCCCACGCTTGAGCACTGAGATTCTATTTTTTTTTGCAAATCTTTTTTTTTTTTTGGCCGTGCCACACAGCCTGCAGGATCTTAGTTCCCCAACCAGGGATTGAACCCGGGCCCTTGGCAGTGAAAGTTCAGAGTCCTAACCACTGGGTTGCCAGAGAATTCCCAAGGTTCTTTTTTCAGGATGAGGAGGGAGTGTGTGATTGGGGTTATTTACTTCAGATGTAGAGCCAGTAGACTACGCCATCATGCTTGTCAAACGTTCATATTTCATTTTTAGGGTAAGATATTAAACACTGCTTCTTGCTGTTCACGGAAGACTGCGTGAGAGAGAATGACGTCAACAGCAGAAGGGAATTGTTTTGGGTGTAGGGAGGAAGATTTTGTTGCTCAAGGTGGTAAATCTTGGAAAGTGTAGCAGAGAGAAAGTCTCTCTGCTGACCTTCTAGGAAGCGACAGCTCTGCCCAGGTTGGATGTCACCCAGGGATGGAAGATCAGGTGACCCACTTCTGCTGCAGCAGCAGGAATGGCTGTCTCCAGCCCAGCACTGAGCAGACCTCGGCATCGTGTCTTGCTCACCAGGAAGGAGTGCCGGGGGTCATTGGCGGTGGGGCTATTTGGCGAGCAACCACCCGTCGCCCTTCCTGGATTGGAGGGCACAGGCTGGGCCAGCTGATCCCACGCCCCGCTGACCTCCAGAGTTCTCATCTATGACTGGCTGGCTCCATCCTTATGGTCAAGGCCGGTTCGATCCCCTCCAGGCTGTGTGGCTGTTTGGAGGGTGCGGATGTGTGAGAAGATGGTCAACCTTGTTGATGCGAGGCTGTTATCCTTAGAAAGGTCTGCTTGCAAGGTTGGCTGTTGGCTGGCGTCTGAGAAGTTGGCACTTGAACTGTTCCCTAAATGATACGTGTGGTTCACTGTTCCCAGGCTGTATGAACCATGTGATTTATGCTGAATGTCTGCTTTCCTTCTGAGAGTCTGGAATGTGGGCACCTGCTAGGCAGAGGGTGCCGCCATCACCTGCCCCCAGTAAAAATGGTGGGTGCTGAATCTCGAATGGGCTTCCTTGGGTGGAACGGCACATGCATGTTGCTGTGTTTTTGTGGCTAAGAGAAGAGTGAGGTCTGTGTGACCCTGGTGGGAGAGACACAGTGTAAGGAAGCCTGTGCATAGATTTCTATGCACTCCACCTGTGTCTTTTCCCCTTGCTGATCAGGTTATGCAGTAAACCTTAGCCATAAGGACAGCTGTATGCTGAGTCCCATGAGTTGTCCTAGTGAATCACTAAATGTGTGAGTGGTCTTGAGAAACCCCCAGGCAGGATGATTTATTATAAACTCAATTCCAGCATTAAAAGAAATTCAGTGCATGCCTTGATGCTAATGATAAAAGTATCCGTGATTATATTAATAACTAATGTTCATTAACGTGCCAGGCGGTAGTCTAATCTTCACAGATTAATTTAACCATCCTCTTAGAGGTAGGTATTACTTTCATCCCCATTTTACAGATGAGAAAACGGAGGTACCGAGAGGTTAAGTGACCTTCCCTTTATCAGCTAGCTCATAAGTAGCAGAGCTGAGAATGAAGCCCCCAGATACTTGAGATCCTCCTAAAGCACAGGACTGTTCGCGGAATGATGACTGAGGCTAGTGCCTTCTGAAAAACTAGCTTTAGTCTAAAGAGGCTAAATACCGTCTTTATCTGTTCTGATGGAGGGCAAATCGGGGAGGATAAGCTGAGATAACAAGTCAGCTCAAAATTGCAATGGATTAAAATAACAACATTTTTTCCCTTGACCAATCTATGTATCCATCCCAGGCTGGCTGGGGGCTGTGCTCGGTGTGGTCCTCATTTAGGGACACCCAGGCTGCGGGAGCAGCCACCATCCTCACGGGCTGCTGAGTAACCTGGCAGACGGAGGGTCTGGCACCTGCGCTTGGATGCAGCAGCCCAGCAGGGACTGCTCAGATCTCATTGGTGAGAAGCGTCCCATGACCCCGCCCACGCCCAAGGGAGTCTGGAAGTGAACCCCACCGCGGACCCAGAAGGCAGAGAGTAGACTCGTCAGTGAGCAGCGCGTGCAATACTACAGCAAGGATTAGAAACGCAACCACAAAACTTATTTTCCCTGACTCCAGATTTGGGGGAAAACTGCTCGTGGAGGGAAGAGCAGGGAGTTGAGAGCAGAGGGGTGGCAGAGAGCTGGTTATTGTCAAAGGCAGGAGTGAGAAATCTGGGGGGCCGGATAGTTCAGTCCTTTCAAAGCAAAGGAAAGTGATTTCCACGACAACAGTTCAATTAGAGAACGACGTGAAGTTCTCCTCTGTAAGGGAACACCGAGGGATGATTGCCAAAAGGAATCCGAGGCGGATTGGCCTTCGGGGTGGAGAGGGCGAGAGAAAGTGCCCCAGCGGGGCGCCCCCAGCGGTTCCTGGATGCGGACGCGCCCCCCTGATTGCGAGGCTCACCCCTGCACCTCGCAGGCCGGGCGCCGAGGGAGGAGGGAGGGGGCGTTTGCGAAATGCAAAAGCAAATGCAAGATTTAAGGGAGTGGGAGTGAGGTTAGAAAGCGGGAGAAGGCAGGGACAGGGAGGCACCTGGGTTTTGCTTTTGAGGTGTGGGTCTTGGGAGTACAAGTTGGCTGGTAGGGTTGCAGAACAGGTGTTGAAATGTTCCCCCGCAGAATTAAAATTCTGACTTGGTGGGAAGAGAGAATGAGGTCCCAGGGTGTGGTGGAAAGAAACCAGGCTTTGAAATCGCACTCTCATGGCTTTCAATCAGTTTTTTATTTTGCTTTCTGTGTTTGAATTTAAGCTCCCCTGAGCCTTAATATTCTTCACTAGGTATGCTATTAGCAGGATGATGGTGAGTAGTAGTGTCGTCTCCTATTTGGCACACAGTAGGTCCTCTCTATAATGTGCCTGTATTTTCCTCTTTTCAATTAGGGATGATGGCAATGAGAGGCCATCTCAGAGTCAAACCGTTCAGAGTAATGGCTCCCTGGAGCCTGTGTTAAGAAGGATTCTGAAGCTCAGTGAGAGAGAACGGTACAGTTGCTATTGATGTGTGTCACAGACACGGGAGGTGATGCTATGTGTGCCACATATTTGCCATCCTTGGTTTAGCCTCTTTCATCTGAGCTTATTTCTTATCTTTTTAAAAAAATTTTGTTTATTTTTGGCCGTGTTGGGTCTTCATTGCTGTACGCGGGCTTTCTCTAGTTGCACCGAGCGGGGGCCACTCTTCGTTGCAGTGCATGGGCTTCTCATTGCTGTGGCTTCTCTTGTTGTGGAGCATGGGCTCTAGGCGTGCGGGCTTCAGTAGTTGTGGCAGGCAGGCTCAGTAGTTGTGGCTCGCGGGCTCTAGAGCACAGGCTCAGTAGTTGTGGTGCACAGGCTTAGTTGCTCCATGGCATGTGGGGTCTTCCCGGACCAGGGCTCGAACCTGTGTCCCCTGCATTGGCAGGCGGATTCTTAACCATGACGCCACCAGAAGTCCCCTGAGCTTATTTCCTACCCCTCCCTTCTGTGCATCCTTCCTTCCATTCAAACTGATCAGTGGTCAGCTCACTGCACCCTGAGCATGCTCTGTGCTGCCCGCCTTCTCTCTCTCACTCCCCCGCCCATCTAGATCTGTTCTGTCCTCCATGGACTAGGGAAGCTCTACCCACCCAACCCCTGCCCTGGTCTTTTCAGGACCAAAGGATGTCCTTTGGTCTTTTTCTGAATTCCCATAACACTCACCACCTCTTCCGTAGCCTCGACATACAGCCCCTAACAGCCTGTCATTTAGGCACTGGTGTCCTTTCCGTGTGCACGTTAGCTGGCCTCTCTTGACTCTAAGCTCCCCAAGGGCACCCATGCCGTCTGCTGCTCCATTACCCCCATACCCACTGACCCCAACCTTCACACTGCTTCCCTATGCAGGGAATGGGATTTGCATGATTGAGTTAGCAGGGTGTGGAAATGTACTGCTTAGGGGCCTGGATGTGGCCATCAGGATTCTGGCGCTGCTGCTTTAGGGTGGTGTGACCTTAGCTAAGTCCCTTGATCTCTCTGAACCTCAGATTCCTCTTTTAATAATACCAAGAGAGTCCCTGGGAGCATACAGTGCGATGATGTGTGTCTGTTGCTTTCTTGGATCTGGGCACACAGAAAGCACGTACTATTTGGTAGTGGCTATTAGTCTCTCTTTTCTCTCTACCCTTCTCCTTTCCTCCCATGCCGTGTTCTTTTTCTTTTTTATTTTTTATTTTTTATTTATTTTTTTTTTTTTCCGATACGCGGGCCTCTCACTGTTGTGGTCTCTCCCGTTGCGGAGCACAGGCTCCGGACGCTCAGGCTCAGCGGCCATGGCTCACGGGCCCAGCCGCTCCGCGGCATGTGGGATCTTCCCAGACCGGGGCACGAACCCGTGTCCCCTGCATCGGCAGGCGGACTCTCAACCACTGCGCCACCAGGGAAGCCCTCTTTTTCTTTTTTAGATTTTGTTTTTTTGCCTACTCCGTGTGGCAGGCAGGATCTTAGTTCCCCGACCAGCACCAGCGATCGAACCTGCACCCCCTTTAGTGGAAGTGTGGAGTGAACCTCCAAGGAAGTCCCCCGAGCCCTGTTCTCATATGACCATCTCACTGCAGATCTTTCACTAGTCTGGTCCTACAAGTATTGATTGGGAGGCACTAAGAGTTGAGCTGGTACAGCCTGGATGCCGTGGATGGCTGGGTGCAGGAGAAAGAGGCTATCTATCCACTCGTGGAAAAACCCCAAGTCCATGGGAGCCCCCGGCACTAGTTCCCCCCTTTAGGCAGCAGCTGTGTTCTCAAACAACTGTGTGCAATTTCAATTTGATTAGCTTCACCATGAGCCCCCTTTTAGAAGTCCCAGGGGACTTGCCAATTAGAGACCTTTTTGACAAACGCTTTTGTAAGTTGCAGAGTCACCAAATTGTTCTGCTTTGCGATTTTGGATTCATATGTATTAGGTTTCCTTAAGGTAGGTACTATTTTAACAGCGAAGCCTCCTTATCATATTCCAGCCAAGTTTTTGAGCTTTAGCAGTCAAAATTGGTTTTTATTTCAACCCGTTGAATATGTATTATATTTCAGAACGATATTTCCAACTCATGAAAATTAAGTGAGAAAACTAGAGTTATCCGGGTTTGTCTTCTGTACTTGCTGTGTGCCGGCTCTTACTGGGGCGTCACTGGCAGATGCTCTGCTGTCCTTGATAAAGGAACAGGAGTGATAAAAAACCAGGAAGACGCCTAGAATGAATAATCTGGTTGAGGAAACACGTAATTACCATGAGTGTCAGTCTCCGTAATGAAGCATTAATAGGGCCAAATCCAGAGCATAAATAACCAGGGTAGAGGACGAGGTAATATGTCGAGTAGAATAATTTAGCCTCTGAGTAGCTCCCGGCGGCAGCCCTGTGACGCGCCGACGCAGGCCAAGACAAATGCTCCCATGTGGAAATCCAGCGCACGCCACCTCCCAGGGGGATGAGTGCTAACAACTCATTTTACAGATGAGGAAACTGAGGCCCAGGGAGGGCAGTGGGATTCCCAGAGCCTCCCAGTGAGTCAGTAGCCACAGTTGGTTCCTGAACGTCCATCTCCTGACTTTGGTTTGCCTTCATCACCTGCACTGCCACCCACCCCCGACCCCGACCCCAAAGGATGCAGAGCAGAGATCAAGCATGGCTAACAACCCCGTTTCCTAGGGGATGTGGGTTTCTAGAGAGAGAGACGAGATATTTTTCCTTCTATGAGTAGACGACATTTTGTCTTGTTATTCATTCAGTTAAATTTTCGGAACAGATGTGCACGTTCGAAATTTCGAAAAGTATATGTTGAAAATGAGGTTTCCTTCCCTCCCAGCCCGGCTCCCTGACCTTCCTGGTTTCCTTCTCAGAGGCAGCCGGTATCATCAGATGTTTTATATATCCTTTCTGAGACTTTTCCATGCACACAGGAGCAAACACTTGTTTGTTGGTTCATTCACTCATTCAGCAATTTATTGAGAACCTTCTGTGTGCCAGGCTCTGTTATAGGTGCTGAGCTACGCAGCGAGACAAAGATCGTGTTGCCATGGAGCTGACATTAGACCTCACAGTCACTCCCTCTCCCCCACCCCTCTCTTATGGTAGCTTACACATAGTTCTGTGCTTGTATTAAAACTTAAACATATCTTTCACTCTCTTCCTATTAGTTCACAGGGAGTTGCCTCTTTCTTTACAACCATGGTGTTGCACTTCATTGTGTGGACTTAATAATTTATTTAACCAGTACCTAATTGGTAGATATTTAGTTGGCTTTTTTTTTTTTTTTTTTTTTTGCTATTATAAGCAGTGCTGCAAGGTCCTCCTACGAATATTTCTATAGGCACACATGGAAGTAGATCTGGCAGTTTATTGACCAATGTGACTAAAACGTCCACAGGGATCGATATTCAGGTGTGGCTAGATGCAGGTGCTCAGACCTATCACTTGGAACTGATCTCTCAGTCCTGACTTGGCTTCATTCTCAGAATAAGAAGCCTTATTAAATCCGTATTCAATACTATTAATTGCACACCTACAATGGACTAGATGTTCTAGGTGCTGGGCATATATCAGAGAAGAAAACACACCCAAATCCTGGCCTTCCTGGAGCCGATATTCCCAAGATTCTGCACGCCCATCAGTCTTCCATCAGTCTTCCTGGTTGGAGGAAAAAGAAGCCTTCCTCTCAGCAGTACCAAGTCTCAGGATTGAATCTCATTGGACCAAGTTGGTCATGTGACAATCCCTGACCCAGTCATTTTGGTGGGGGCGAGAGTGAAATCAGATGATTGGCCAGGCTGGGACCCCTGGGGCTAGGGGGTGGAGCTAAGCTCATCAGAAACCACATGGACTGAGGGTGGGTGAGGGGATTCCCCAAAGTGAAAGGGTTCTGTTATCCAGAGGAAGGGCGGTAGGTGGCGGGTATGGAGGTTCACAGGCAAAGAACCACAGGAAAGAGCAAGAAGGGAGAGAGGAAGTGAGAGTGAGCTTGGGGCTCAGGCAAAGCCTTTAATGGCTACCGGGCGGGCCCTAGGGAGGCGACAGGAGCTGGGGATGGGCGTCGTTAAAGTTTAGAGAAGATCAACATCCTTGAAAAGGATTTTTCGGGTGCTTACTGCTCCTGGAAACCCTGTGCCTCTAGCAAGAGCATCCACTCAACACCTATTTACTGAGTACCAGTGGCGGGAAGAAAGCCATGCTAAACTCTACGTTAACCTGAGACGAATGCAAGTAATGATGCTCACTTGTATTGAAGTCATGCTAGTGCCAGGTACTTAACACGTATGAAGTGATTTCATTCCCACAGCAGCCTTCTAAGGTAGGTATTACTATGATCCTCATTTGGGGATGAGGTCATAGAGGCACAGAGAGATTGATTGACTTGCTCAAGATCACACAGCCCATAAGGGACAGAGCCTGCATTTGAACACGGGCCGTCCGGCTCCGGAATCTGTGCTCCGTGTACAGCCTTCTTCTCTCGGTGCCAACTTGTGTGTCAGAGAGTGAAATGGGGTAGCAGGCCTGAGCCCTAGTGCTGGCTGTGACACCAGGTAGCTGCACGATCACGGGCAACTGTCATTTCGTGATGCTGTGCCTCAGTTCCCACCTACACAGAAGGGAATACTGTCCGAGCCCGGAGTTCATCAAGGATCAAATGAAGTAGTTAGTATTTACGGGAAAATAATACAGGTGCCTTTGGCACACGTATCAGGTTTCTCTTGCTACGGTGACAAATGACCTCAAAATGAGTGGCTGCAAACAACACAAGTATTAAAAAAAAAAAAGAAGAAGAAGAAAAAAAAGAAAACACAAGTGTATTATTTTACAGTTCTGGAGATCAGAAGCTGGAAATCAGTCTCACGGGGCTAAAATCAAGGTGACAGCTGGGCTGTGTTCCTTCTGGAAGCCCTGGGGAGAGTCCATTTTCTTGCTTTTTCCGGTATCTGGAGGCTGCCTGCTCTCCTTGGCTCGTGGCCCCTTCCTCCATCTTCAAGGCCAGCAGTTCAGCATCTTCTAGGCTGACTTTCTCTCTCCCTCCTTTCCTCCTACCCTCTCTCCTCTCCCTCTGTCATCACGTCTCCTTCTCTGTCTCTTACAGGGACCCTTGGGATTACACTGAGTCCACAGGATAAAGCAGGATAATCTCCTCATCTCAAAAATCCGTCATTTAATTTAATCACATCTGTAAAATCCCCTTTGCCACGTAAGGTAACGTAGTCTCAGGGGCTTAGGACGTGGACATCTTTGGGGGAGGTATTTTATTCTGTCTACTTCAGTCCACTTAAGATCATTTTAATGATTTCATTATCTAGCACCTATGTAACTTTTTATATTTACCATTGTTCAGCCTTTTAAGACACATGCAGATGGATACTCAGAAGAAAACAGAAAAGGGCCTTAAGCTCCCAGTCTGGATAACCCCAACGGATACTTTTTCCTGTTTTGACATTTAAACAGAAAATGCAAGTAGTATTAGTAGAAGGATAAAGAGTGCAAAGAACAGAGTGATACAAGATGGAAAGTTAGAGCTGACTGTCCTCCTCTACCTGCATACTTTCTCCCCTAAGGTAACCACTTTACAGTTTTAGAAGATTCCTTCCAGGAAAAAAGAGACTAATGCATAAAACAGAATAAATGCATCCATTTATACCTTCCCTTCTAAACAATATGAGAGATCGTCTTATTCACAGCATTATGCATCTTACCTTTTTCCACATTATTCTCTGTCTTTTAGATCTTTTGGCCCCAGCAGGTAGACATCGCTTTTTCTTTTAAAAAGCTCCCAGCCTTTCACTGGAGCGCTGGCACATCATTTCTTCATTTATTTTTGTAATTTGTCTCCTATTGTTGGTTACTTTGGTGGTCCCCAGACACTGCTGCATGGGTATGCTTGAATGTCACATCTAAGACAATGACCGTGACTGTATTTTTAGCATTTTGGGTTTCTTGACATTGGGAGCAGGAGAATTCATGTTGCAGGGGCCATCCTGGGCACTGTAGACCATTGAGCAGCATCCCTGGCCTCTACCCACGAGATGCCAGTATAGTGCCCACCGCCTGAGTTGTGACAACCATAAATGTCTCCTGACATCGTCAAATGTCCTCTGGGAGGAAATCACCCGCTTTGAGAATCTCTCTTTTAGGGGAGTTCCTCACAGTGGGAAGGTGGAGGGGGGGTCCGCTTTAGAAACCTGCCCCAAGTGGCAGGTGGCTGGTGGCCCTGGCTAGCTCCAAGGGCAGTGCCATACAGAGTCAGCAGGAAGCTTGCAAAGGAGACTGTAGCTTGGAGTTGGCAAGTGGGGGACACTGAGCATCTTAAACCTTGTTGCTGGGAGTTATGCAGTGACTGGCACCCTACCCGATCCTGAGAACTTGTCTAAACTCTGTCCAGCTTGATCTGGAATGTTCTGTGGGGATGTGACCTGCATGCCTGGCTTTGCAGTCTCCCCTTTCCCCGGCCTGGCCACAGCCCCCACTCTCTGCTCTGAGCCTGAAGTATTTCTGTATTATAATTATATAATAAATAACTCCAAACAAACACATAACCACCTGGTCCTTTGAGAGGATTTTTTCCCCCCTCTTTCTGAAATGAGGATAGAATAAATCTCCCCAGAGCAGAGGCACAGTGCACTCTTGGGTGGGCTTTCTTGTATTAATTTGTCCTTCTCACAATCTTCCCCGCATTATTATCATTCCCATTTGACAGAGGAGTAAACTGAGGCTCAGAGAGGGCATGTAACTTTTCCCCCAGGCCGCATGACTCTCAAGTGGTGAAGCTGGGATTTGAACCCAGGGAGGCGAGCTCTGGCATCGTCCCATAACCACTGTGTTAGGACCGTACTGTTCTACAATGAAACGCAGACAAATGATAGCAACAGCTGACACTTAACACACGTCTGCCACATGCCAGGCTGTGTTCCAGGTACTATATACGTGTTCACAGGTTCAATCCTCAGAACAGCCCTGTGAAGGAGGTCCTTTCGTCACCCACATGTTGCAGACAGAGATCCAAGGCACAGAGAGATCAAGTAACTTGATCGATGTCACACAGCTGAAGTGGCCAAGTGTGGATCCAAACCCAAGAGACTCCAGGGTGCAGGGGCGCAGCCATCAGGGCACACTGCCTCTGGACAGATGAAACCAGGATTTCTAAAGCCACAGTGGCCCTGGCCATTGTCACCTTGGGAACGTCCCCTAGGCTTTTTGAGAATTTCTCTGCCTAGTCATCCTGGTGACCTATCTGGACATTCTTCAATCCCCCAATGATAATCCCTCATGCTTTACGTCCCCCTTAAATCAAAAATATACTCTATTTGCAAGATGAAGCCTGGAGATGCAACACGTGTTTTTCTAGCTGGTGATTGTTTCTTCATTAGAATCCACAAAGTTGGTATGTTTTCAAATCCAGAAGTGAAACAAAATGAAAGCCGTCCATGAATCTTCGCTGGTGCTGGGCTGTAATTCATTTGAGCAGCTCATTATACATCCGAATCACCCAACTGCAGAAGCATCTCAACCAACTGCAGAAGCTTCTCAACAGCAGGCAATTACAGAGTTTCAGTTTCAGCTTCCTCTTCTTATCGATTTATGAAACCTTACTACCTGGAAAATTATGGAATATTCCAAGCATACAAGGAGATAGAATATTTTAATGAACACCAAGCACCTACCACCCAACCAAAGAAATAAAACATGACAGTTACAATCAACGCTTCTGTTTACTCCTCCCAGATCTCATTTCCTTCTCTCTTTCCCCAGAGGAATTCACTGCCTGAATTTAGCATTTTTTCTCAAGTTTGCTCTCCTTTTAGGTAATCATGAGCTACATAAAGCATGGGGCATGTTTATAAACTATATAAATAGCATCTTATTACACACATCCTCCTGCAGCTTGTTTCCCTTGCTACGTTTGTGGGAGTCGTCGTGCTGAGACACATGGCTGTAGTTCATTTTCATTGCTGTATAGTATTCCGCTGCATGAATATCTCACACTGTATTCATCCATTCTCTGGTTGATGGGCATTTAGGCTGTTTGCTGTTTTCCACTATGATAAGCAATGTTGCAGTGAGTGTTCTTGTACATCTCCTGTGTACAATCACACGAATTTCTCTGGAGAATATAGGTAAGATTGGAATTGCTAGGTTTTAGGGCATGTGTGGAAGACAGAATTGAAGACGGTATCCAACTCCCCCCCCGCCCCCCCCCCCCCCCCCCCGATGTGGATGTCCTGTATGATTCCTGGGACTTTGAATAGGAGGGATATCCCACTCCTGAGATTAGGGTACATTTGTTTTTTTTTTTTTTTTTTTTTTAAGAAAGGGAGATTATCCAGGTGAATGTGATCTAATCAACGGACCCTTCAAATCAAGGTCTATGGGTTAGAGACCAAGAAGTTTGAGAGATTTGAGGTATTAGAAGGATTTTTCACAGGGGGAGTCTCCATTGCTGGCTTTGAAGATGGAGGGGGCATGTGGTAACGAGCACAGCCAGCCTCTAAAAGCTGAGACCAGCCCCTCCCCACAGCCAGCAAGGGTACCTCAGTGCTACAACTGCAAGGAGCTCCATTCTGCCAGCCACGTGAGTGAGCTGGGAAGGACCCTGGGCTCCAGAAAAGGACATGGTCAGCTGACACCTTGATTCCATCCCTGTGAGAGTCTGAGCAGAGAACTCAGACACTGTGTCTGAACTTCTGACCTATGGAAGCGGAAATAAATTTGCATTAAAAAATTTTGTTTGGCTGCTCCACGTGGCCTGCGGGATCCTAGTTCCCTGACCAGGGATTGAACCCACCCACCCCTGCAGTGGAAGCGTGGAGTCCCAACCACTGGACCACCAGGGGAGGCCCAAACTTGCATTTTTTATTGTGGTAAATTTGACCATGTTTTAGGTGTACAGTTCAGTGGCAGTACATACATTCACATGGCTGTACAACCATCATCACTATCCATCTCCAGAACCTCTTCATCTTCCCCAAATGAAATTCTGTCCCCATTAAAATTGGCATTGTTTGAAGTTGCTACGTTTGTGGTAATTCGTAAACAGCAAGAGAAAACTAATACAATATCCAAAGCCGTAACATTTTTACAGAAATTATTTGACCCGAGTAGTGTCACTCATTTGCCTGTGTGGAGTATCACCGTTCAAGTCTTTCCAGGGTGCAGTTATTACCAACATAGAGAAGAATTAAAATAGCTCAAGCTTTGTTTCATTCTCCTGTGGAGGTTTCACGCAGGTAGCCACTTCAGAAAGAAAAGGAAATTGTTTCTAACTAGATTAAACCTGCTAATTCTCCTCCCCCTCCCCCATTACATATATAATTTGTTGCTTAGAAACACTCTTATTCCACCATTTTATTTTTTAAATTGCTGTGACAGAATGCATGGGAGGGAGATGTTAGGTGTTAGCTTGAAAGGTTTTATGAACTGGAACAAATGTGAAATGTTTCTGTTTCTCTTGTTTCGGAACTGCTGGCTTGCAGCCAGGGAAGATTTTATTTATTTATGTTTTTGGATGGTATGGGTTGATGTTGGGTGTAAGAGCAAGGCCAAGGAAATGATGATGATGAGACACATAAGGTAGTAGCTAGACGTCTTATTTACAAGTGACAGAAACTCAACTCAAAACTGGCTTAAGGAAAGGAAAGGATTGGCTCACAAAACTGTAATGTCTCAGAGGTACAGCTTCAGGCTTGGCTGTATCCAGGGGCTCAAATGAGGTCATCAGGACTTGATCCCTCTCCATCCCATGGCTACTGGCCTCTTTATCAGGCTGCCCCTTCAACGAGTAGCCTGTGACAATCCATGGTCATGCCATCCTTATAGCTGGTGATGGAAAAGAGCTTCTCTCTCCCAGTTGTTTTAGCAGAAGTGACACGATAGACTCTCACTGGATTTTTTTGCGTCATGTACCTGCTCTGAACTCATTACTGTGGCCAGAAGTTTGGACAGTGCTGATTGGCCGGCTCTGGGTCACATGCCCAACCAAACCAAAGGAAAATGGAGATGTTGTTAATGACCGCGTGGGGAATGGTTGCTGGCTGTGCAAGGACAATGGCTATTTCACTCAGCCCGGAGTTTTAAAGCCAAGGTCATGGGTTTGATTGTTTTGACAGCTGGGGAGCTCTGTGCTGTGGCCTCCAGCTGGACCCCTGCTGGGGCCACCTTCTTATGACCACACGTCTCTACGGAGAGAAAGTCATGATAGTGGGAGATTCAATCCAATCTCTCTCCCACTGTTGGCAAAATCTACCAGACTCTCTGTTCACTTGTGATTGCTTATTACACATAAGAGGATGTGTTTCCCTCGCATTACTTTATTGAGCCAATTCATAGTAAAAGATACGCAGCAATTTAAAAAACCTGTCACACGTTTATGACATTCCTCCCAAGGAGAGATGTGGGGTCTGTGTCTCCTCCCCTTGAATCTGGGCTGACGTGTGGCTATACCTTGTGGTGGTAGTGATGCTGCATGACATCTGAGTCTAGGTCCTTAAATGCAGCGTGGTTCCTGGAATTTCTCTTTTGAGATGCTTTTGTCTCAGTTGCCATGCTGTGAGGAAGCTCAAGCCAGATGTAGAGGCCATGTATAGACACTCTGGTTGACAGCTGGGCCCAACCTTCCAGCCACCCAAGCCCAGGCGCTGACGTATAAGTGAAAGAGCCTTCAGATGAATCAAGTCCAAGTCTTAGAGTCTGCCCAGCCATTCAGGTCTCCCCAGCTGAGACTGCCATCTCTGTGAAGCAGACAGCCCATCTCCTCTGTGCCTGGTTTGACTTCCTGACCCACAAAGTCCGTGAGGTATAATAAAATGGTGTTGGACTACACCACTAAATGTGAGGCGGTTTCTTATGTAGCAGACAATGGAACAGGCATGCTCACATTGCTGGCAGTATCTGTGGACAAAGCCAGAAATGGCAGAGTTTTCAGTATTACCCATATACTGCTTGGCCCAGTGTTTCTACTACTAGAAATCTATCAGAAGGAAATAATCTCAAATGTGAAAAATGAATCAAGCATTACACACAGAAATGTTCATTACAGTGCTATTCATAATAGTAAGAAATGTAAAACAAGTTAGCTTTCCAATGAGGGGGATATGATTCCTTGATAAAATAAGTTGGCTCCCATTGGGTGCTTGATGTGTGTGTGGCAGGAGAATGATTTCGAAAAGCTATGGTAAAACCATTCAATGGCATATTAGGTAGTCTTTATAAATGATGTGTATGAGGAATTTTTAATAATAGGAGAAAGTGTTTATGCTCAGTTAAGTGGGAGGAAAAATGCAGAAGGAAAGCTGTATATTCAATAAGATATCAACTGATTAATACTATATAGAGAAAAAGAGCAAGAAGTGTAGGATTGTGTGCAGAAGAGCCACCCTAAGCTTTTCTGTATCTTAACTCTTCTACTATAAGCAAATGCTACAGAAGACAAAAGCTCAAAAAGGATGGGATCAAAAGTTAGCAATAGTCAAGCCTAATTAAACAATGAAATGACAAAAGAGAGGTAAAGTTGCTTGTTAGTTAAAAAAAAAAAACCCCATTGCTATGACAATTGTGTTGTGCCTCTGTTCTGTAAGTCGAGTGGGGGAAATTTGTGTGTCTGGGCCAGGGTGGGAGGGCCCCCGAGCTCTGGGCAGGACTGCTTCCTCCCGCTAGGGTTCCAGGAAGGAAGGACTGCTAGCATCTCCTATAGCGACAGAGGGGGTGGGATCTAGCCTGTTGGGGCAGGAGCTGCAAGGGAGCATGGGAAGAAAAAGATGAGACAGAAACACACATCATGGGCTGGAGGAGAGATTCTGGGAAGGTGTCGGCCACATGGGCTGGCTGTCTCCGCCTTGAGCCTTTGTGTGTGTGTGTGTGTGTGTGTGTGTGCGCGTGCACGCGTGTGTGTGTGTGCGCGTGCACATATATTCACGTGTGTGTGTTAGAAAGAGGCAGACAGACTTGGTGTCTGGGGAAGACTGCTGTACTGGGACCATGTCTTGTGTCTCCTTAAACGTCTCCCTTGAATTAATTTCTGAGAGTGTGCACTAATTACAAATGTGGCCCAAAGTGTGTTGTGCTTAAGGCTCGGATCTGAATCTGAGACTTGACTCCACCATGAATTAGTGGCTTGGCCTTGGGGAAGATAGGATAGAGCCTCAGTTTTGCCTTCTTTGAAATGGGAGCAAGGATGCTGCCTTATTCACAGATTCATCTCCAGAATGAAATAAAAATGAAGTATCATGCAAATGGGAGGCATTTAGCACTGCTGCTAAAAGATTGTTGTTGCAGGTAGTAACACAGATTGTAACGGTGTTATCCATGGTCGGTGGTGGCTGCAGTGTCACCCAGAGCAGATCTGTCCATAGAAATACTATGTGAACCTCGTATGTCATTTAATGTTCTCCAGTAGCCACATTTAAAACATAAAAAGAAATAGGTGGGAAAAAAAGAAAAACAAAACAAAAAACAAACAAAACAAACAAACAAAGAAATAGGTGGGGTTTTAATAATGTATTTTGTTTAACCCAGCCTATCCAAAATGTTATTTTTCCAACATGTAATCAATATGAACATATTATTAATGAGATATGTTACATTCTTTTTTTATCATCGGTGTTTGAACTCTGCTGAGGATTTTATATTTATATCATCTCTTGACTTGGATGCCCACTTTTCACCAGAAATGTTTGATCCCTGTTGAGGTTGCATAAAATGTATAGTTGAAAAAGTAGATTCATACTCAAGTTCCTCTAGTAACTGAATCGAATGTCAGTTTGTAGATTTAAATTAATTGAAATGAAATAAAATTAAACTTTCAGTCCCTTAGTGGCAGAAGCCACATTCCAAGTTTCAATAACCACACATGGCTAGGGGTGACGATATTGGACAAGCATAGGGTTGGAGATGATCCTTGTGAGCTGCAAACCCAGTCTGCCTCGGATCCAGTCTCAGATCCACTTTCCAGCTGTGTGACCTTGGGTGAGTTACTTAACCTCTCTGAGCCTCTGTGTCCTATCTGTAAAACGGGGATAGTAACAGTAACATCAGTTCCTAAGGTTGTGAGAATGAATGTAAAGCCCTAAGAATGGTACCAGACACACGTAAATGTTGCCTGTTAGTCGTATGCTTTGCAAAATATGTGTCAAACTGAATTCTAGCTTTGGCTTAGTTAAATAGCCAAATGAGCCAATGCTAATAGATCTACAAACAGTAGCCATGTCTAGAAGGCAGTGTAGCTTCGTGGCCAAGAGCACAGACCCTAGATCTAGACTTCCAATGTTCAGATCTTTATTTTGCTACGTAATAGCTGTGTGATCCTGGAAAAGTTATCTGTTTGCCTTGATTTTCTTCATTAGTAAAATGGGGTTAATTGGTTGTGCAAGGTTTAAGCGAATGTACATACCAGTACCTGGTACCCGGTAGGTGTTGTATATTGTACCATTGCTTTACTTTTAAAAAAAATTTAAATTTTATATCGAAGTATAGTTGATTAACAATGTTGTGTTAGTTTCAGGTGTACAGCAGAGTGATTCAGTTATACATATACATGTATCTAATCTTTTTTGAATTCTTTTCCCATTTAGGTTATTACAGAGTACTGAGCAGAGTTCCCTGTGCTATATAGTAGGTCCTTGTTATCTATTTTAAATAGAGCAGTGTGTACATGTCAATCCCAGACTCCCAATTTATCCCTCCCCCTGACCCCCTGGTAGCCATAAGTTTGTTCTCTAAGTCTGTGAGTCTGTTTCTGTTTTGTAAATAAGTTCATTTGTTATCTTTTTTTTTTAGATTCCGCATATAAGCAATATCATATGATATTTGTCTTTCTCTGTCTGACTTACTTCACTTAGTATGACAATCTCTAGGTCCATCCATGTTGCTGCAAATGGCATTATCTCATTCTTTTTAATGGCTCAGTAATATTCCATTTTATGTATCTACCACATCTTCTTTATCCATTCATCTGTCGATAGACATTTAGGTTGCTTCCATGTCTTGGCTGTTGTAAACAGTGCTGCAGTGAACGTTGGGGTGCATGTATCCTTTTGAACCATGTTTTTCTCCAGATCCATTGCTTTACTATTATCCATTGATGTACTATTATCAAAATTGTCATCTTTCAGTCCATTAATATTTGCTGATTCAGAGGTTAACCCTTTTAGATCCATAAAACCATGAAAAACCCAAAAAATCTTAGGAACCTTTAGGATAGAAGTTACAGCGGGTAGGAATGTGCCTAATCCTGCCCGTGGACGTGTTTTGTTTGGCTTACTTATAGTGTTTGGCCCACAGAGAATTATAAAAAGGAAGTTAGTTACCAAACTTTAAAAATAGATTTCAAATAAAAACCCAGATTTCCAGCTTCTCTTGAAAAATCATGAGATTGAGGCACCCTGGACCAGTCTTCCTGTTTGACAACAGTGGGCTGGAGCTAAAGAGCTGCATTGCCTTGAGATGGGGGTGAGTTTGCAGTTAACCACAGTCCCCACCGCTCCCTTTTGCCTCACCCCTGGCCTGCTTCACTCACTTACCTGTCCTGCCTGGCCCTAGGTGGCATTTGGGTTGGGGGTCCTGGCGTCTATGTATAAATCTGAAGGTACACATAAAAACCAATGTAAACTCCAATGTAAATGTGCATACGTGTACACACCTGGCTTTTTCAGGAGTAACTTGGGGCCTTTGGAGTTGAAGCCAGGCGCCTGGGTCTGTGATGAAACCCATAGGACTGTTTGTGACAGCACAGACGTCCTGGCCGACAGTCCTTCCCAGATGTTCTCATCCCACTTGGTGCCAATTCTATCCTCCAAAACCCTGGAGTCATCCTCAACTTCTCTTGATCTTTCATCCCACATCCTATTGGCTGTACCTTCAAACTATGTCCAGAATCAGTTTATTCTCCCCACCCCCGACCCCGACTGCCTACTGCCTCTCTGCTTCCTCTCTTTCCTCTAGTCTATTCCCAGCACAGGAGCCACAGTAGTAATTTTTTTTAATTAAGAGACTTTATTTTTTTTAGAGCAGTTTTACGTTTACAGAAAAATGAGCAGCAAGTACAGAGGGTTCCCATACATCCCCCCACCCCCGTCTCCCCTGTTATTAGCATCTTGCATTAGCGTGGAACATTGGTTAAAATTGATGAGCTAATGGTGTGATACATTATTATTAACTAAAGTCCATGGTTTACATTAGGGCTTGCTCTCTGTGTTGTGCATTCTGTGGGTTTTGACAAATGCAGAATGTCATGTGTCCACCATTACAATGTCATACAGAATCGTTTCAGTGCCTTAAAGATCCTCTGTGCTCCGCCTGTTCATCATGCCTTCTCCCTGAAATGTTGGCAACCCACTGATCTTTTTACTGTCTCCGTAGTTTTGCATTTTCCAGAATATCATACAATATGCAGCTTTTTCAGATTGGTTTCTTTCACTTAGCAGTATGCGTTTCAGGTTCCTCGATGTCTTTTCTTGGCTTAGTAGCTCATTTTTATCGATGAATAATTTCCCATTGTAGATGTACCAGTTAGCTTATCCATTCATTTATTGAAGGACATCTTGGTTGCTTCCAAGTTTTGGTAATATCTACCCTATTTGTTACTGCTTTCTATGTGTTGCCCTTGTTTTTTGTTTTGGGTTCCACTCTTTTTCTGCATCTCTGGTTTTAACTGAACGTTTTATATGATTCCAGTTTTTCTCCTCTCTTAGTATATCGATTATACTCTTTTTATTTTTTTAAAAATAAATTTATTTATTTATTTTTGGCTGCGTTGGGTCTTCGGTGGTGTGCGCAGGCTTCCTCTAGTTGGGGCGAGCGGGAGCTACTCTTTGTTGCGGTGCGCATGATTCTCATTGTGGTGGCTTCTCTTGTTGCGGAGCACAGGCTCTAGGCATGTGGGCTTCAGTAGTTGTGACACGCAGGCTCAGTAGTTGTGGCTCGCGGGCTCTAGAGCGCAGGCTCAGTAGTTGTGGCTCACGGGCTTTAGAGTGCAGGCTCCGTAGTTGTGGTGCACGGGCTTAGTTGCTCTGCAGCATGTGGGATCTTCCCGGACCAGGGCTCAAACCCGTGTCCCCTGCATTGACAGGCAGATTCCTAACCACTGCGCCACCAGGCAAGTCCCATATACTCCTTTTTAAAAAACTTTATTTAGTGGCTGCCTTTGAGTTTGCAGTGTAATTTACAGCTACTCCACGTCAGAGGGAGCCTTTTGAAACCAAAGTTAGATCATCTTCTTCCTCTGCTCAGGACCTACAAAGACTCCATCTCACTCAGATAAAAGCCAGATCCTTGCAGCGGTCTCCAAGGTCCAGCACGATCTGACCTGCGACGTCCCTCAGCCCTCTCCTCCACACCCTCTTGCTGCAGCTACACTGGCCTCCTTGCTTTTCTTTAAACCCGTGGGCACCTCGTGCCTCGGAGCCTTCGCTCTGGCTGTCCACTGCCTCAGGAGTGCTCTCCCCAGATACCTGTTTGGCCAACTCCCTGACCTCCTTCCAGCTTTGCTCAGATCCCGCCACTCACCTTGGCCTTTGGTGACCTCTCTCTTCGCACCGTCACACCACCTGACCCTGCAGCACACCGATCCTTCTCGGTCCTGCCCTGTTTCCCCACTGCTCACGTCCCCTCTGACAGCCTCCATAATTTACTTGCTACGTCTCTGCTTTGCTGCCTGTCTCCTCCCACGAGAAGATCCATCCATCCCACCTGAGGCAGGGACCACGCAGGTCTTGTTCTCTGCCGTGTTCCAAGCGCCTTGCACAGAGCCTGACTGATAGCAGGTGCTCACAGCTCTTTGTCCAATGAATGGGTACACATGCTGCAAAGCATCTCTTCAGACAAATCCTTTAGCGCTGTGCCAAGAATCATAGAATTAGGACCAGGCTGTTTGGAGGGCACCAAGGCTGTCCAGGCTCCTTATGTGAAGTCTGGGATCAGGGTGAGGGGAGCTAAGAGAGGCTGTTAAGCCGGCAGCCCGGGCTGGGTAATCTCTTAACCATGCACAGGAGTCCTTGCAGACTTCCAGCTGCTGCTATGGAGGATGCACGCTTGTCCCTAATTGGTCTGTGCGAGCAGCCTGTTAATGAGCTTGTCTGGGGGTGGGGAGCAGTGGGGAAATGGCCTTGCCTGGTCTCTGTGCTCTAGGCCCATAGGAGGGCGTCGAAGAGAGGGTGACGGGGCTGGAAGTTGCTGTGCTGGATACAGGTCAGAACACTCTGGGTCCCCTCCCTGGTCCTGCCTGGGTCAGCGTTGGATGGCTTTTCCTGTTCGATGGAGTGAGCGTCTTTATATCACAGGGGTGACAGGAGGAGAAGAGACCTGCCATCCCTCGGAAGGGGATTATCTCCTGTCCCCAGGCAGGTGCACGGGTGGCACTGTCATTTCAGCCTTCCTGCCACAGGTGTAGACCTGACATGTGCTTTGTGGTTGAGAGGGGTCCCTCCTCTGACTACTTTCCTTGGCTTGCTGTCCCCAGATGGCCTCTTCCTGGGATCCTCTGCATGGTGACCCCAGGGGGGAGGGGGAGGGTCAGCCTTCTGGCTTAGTGCTGCCCCAACTCCATCCATCCGCCACAACTTAGGAAGCCGAGCAGGACACTTCGGCGGCTGCCCACGCTGGCCATTCATCCCGTCAACATTTATTAAACACCTACTATGTATCATACATTGTGCTCTACACTGGGTTTACAACACGGAGTAGTTGTAGTTTCCGCCTTCACTTACCTGCTGCCAGGTAATGGAATCAAGACTTGAGATGCTCGGCAGGGTGTGTCCAAAATGTCAACCAGTTCAGCACCAGCACTGGCCCATCACAGTGATGGTGCTGTAACCCACCAGTGTGATTTTAGGAGCATGAGCCCTGGAAGGGACAAAGACAAGGTCTTCCAGGGATGGGTGGACACACCACAGAGTGAGAAATCCGGGAACACTTACGTGTTGGTTCCCATGTCCTCCCCTCTACCCGACGAGTCTTCTCATTGGTTCTTTCTCCTGCATTACTGACCCCCCTTCTCTGCTGGACCATTCCCAGCAGCAGACATGCTCCGTCTTAAAGAAATACCCTTGACATCCCCATTCCCCATCCTTCCCCACCAGCTACTTCCCTCATGTCTCTACTCCGGTTTATAGGAAACATTCTTGGGAAGCGTAGCCTCTGCTCATGGCCATCATTTCTTGTGTCTCGTTCTCTCTTGAACCCACTTCAGCCCAGCTTTGTTCCCCCGTCACTCCAGGAGCGTCGCTGGTCGAGGTCACTGTTGGCTCTACCTTAAACCTCCCGTCATCATCACTGACATTTGACTTGGTCACTAGCTCCCCCGCTCCTGGGTCACATCCTTCCCTTGTCCGTGGACTCATCACTCTCTGGTTTCTTCCTGCCTCCCTGGCAGCTGCCTCCCAATCTCCTTGCAGCTCCCTGTTCATCTCCCTGATCCCTGGAACTTGGAGCCACCCAGGACCCGGTCCATGAGCCTGTCCCTGTGGACACTTTCTCCCCAGATGATGTCTTCCGGTCTCTGCTGATGATGCTTGTGTATCTCCGAGGACCCTCACTCTTCCCTGAACTGTAGACCCGCCCAGCAGCGCCGTGGAGACTTAGCCTCTAGCTCCCTCGACCTGCCCTTCCTTGGATATCCCTCATCTCAGAAAACCTTCATACCCCACACCCTGGCATCATCCTTGACACTCACTGCCCGCCATCCCAGGCTCAGTCACACACGTCCGGTCCAATCCACCAGCAAATCCTGCTGGCTCTGCTTCCAAAATACGTCTGGAATCCTGCCTCTTCTCGCCCCGGCCTGAGGGACCCCTCGTGCCCCAGGACAATGGTGGTAGACTCTTCCAGGGTGGACACATCTGCATCCACCCTTGTCCCCCCGCCCCCCTGCAGTCTGCTCTCACACGGCACCGAGCCCACTTCCTGTACGTTGTAAATCACATCATGTCATTGCTCTATTCTCAACGCCCACTGGCTTCTCATCTTGCTCAGAGCAGAAAACAAGCCCTGATGAGGGCCCGGGAGGTCCTGTGAGACCTGGCCTCCTGCCTGTTCCTCCAACATAATAGGCCTGCTCCCACCTCAGGGCCTTTGCACCTGCTGTTCCTCTGCCTGGAATGCTCTTCCCCCAGATATCGGTGAGGCTCCCTCCCTCTCTTTCTTCACATCCCTGCTCAAGTGTCACCCTCTCAAAGAGGCCTTGGCTGCCCCACCTAAAATAGCCACCCTCCCTCCTGGGACCTGTGGGTTGAGGGTGACATGCAGGGAAGTTCCAAGAGGCCACCAGTGTCACCCGTGGTCCTTGCTGGGTGGTGGGGATACATTTCTCTTCCGACCAGTGATGGTCCTGCCTCTCTGTTATGCTCTGTTTATCTTCCCACTGGGTGCCCGAGGCTCTTCCCAGGCAAAGTCCTGGAGCAGACGTTCTGCTCTGAGAAGCCTCACTGACCTGTTCAATGTTCTTCCCATCTTTCGGGGATTCCCTCCTTTCTCTGAAAGCTCACACTTCTCACTGCTTTCTACCTCTTTCTTGTGGATGAGGAAGTCATCTATTAAGCCAAATGCTGTCTGACTTCAAGGACCTTATTTAGTGTGAGTGCATCTTAAAAAGACTGCAAAGGGCCATGCTAAGCCTGATGGAGTTTGTTGGGGGGGGGCGTGGTCTCAGGCCCCATGACTCCTGAAAGCAGAAGGTATTTAAGAGTGGGGGATTTTCTGCACCCCCAAATCATCCAGGAAACTATCGTTTTCCACCTTTGTATACCACCTTCATGATTTCTACTTTATCCAAATACCACCTGTACTGTGAGATTTGTGTTCTATTCACACAGAGGTAAGACCTGGTGTAGAACATCTGCATAGTTACACCTTCATTCTGGAATGACCTACGATTGCAGGCAGTCTCCTTCTGTTTAAAAGTTAAAGCAACAGTATCTAGAAATGTTTTAAGAAAACTTCTAGTTCCTAAAAGTATAGTACTTTGGGGTGGTATTTTTTGCTGATGCCAAACTTTACATATGGTGGCAGCTTTGGGAGTCTCCTCACAAAAGGATGGCATTCTTAGGTTGTGCTAAGTGAGCCCAGGACAGCACACCTGCTAATCCGAGGACAGTCGTTTCTGTATATTTCTTTAAGTCACCTCAACTCACTGTTTTGTAAATGAATTCTTATCCACCCTAAGCAATGCTACCCATGAAATCATGGGTTTAGTTAGACTTTAGGTTGCTTGAAGTCAGAGAGACCCCTCCCCCCCCACAAGAACCCCACTGTTATGGTGGCATAGATAAATCCAGACATTTCCTTCTCTCTTACATAATAAGAGCCTGGTTGGAAACCGTCCAGAGTCGGGGCAGAGTCAGGAACTTGTATTCCTAGCTTGTTCCACCTTCCCTAAGTGATGCACTCAACCACGTGGTCCAAGATGGCCCCCTCCACGCCCACATTCCAGCCAATGGGAAGGTGGAGAGAGGATGTGGAGGGCACACCCCCTTTTGTCATCACTGCTGCTCAAATCCCATTGGCCAGAACTCAGTCATATGTCTACACCTAGCTGCAAGGGAAGCAGGGATATGTAGTTTCTTCTGCGAGAAATTTTGGGGATTCTATTGACATAAAAGAAGGGGAGAGAGAACATTAGGTAGTTTCTGTCACAATAGGGCGGTTGTGTATTTTTCTAATAGGTATTAAAATAAATCTTACTAAAATTAAAAAGCAGTTTATTCCTGTACCACCTCCCATCACTTGGTGCGTGTATCACACTTGAGAAGACAGTACTGTAAGTCACCGTGCTTTGTGACAGTCATTCTACTGGAACCCTTGCCTTGTTGCAGGTAGAACAGAAGTTTGGCTATTTCAGGATGTGGGCCTCATTTTTTTTTTTTTTTTTTGCGGTACGCGGGCCTCTCACTGTTGTGGCCTCTCCCGTTGTGGAGCACAGGCTCCGGACGCGCAGGCTCAGCGGCCATGGCTCATGAGTCCAGCCGCTCCACGGCATGCGGGATCTTCCCGGACCGGGGCATGAACCCACGTCCCCTGCATTGGCAGGCGGACTCTCAACCACTGCGCCACCAGGGAAGCCTGGCCTCGTTGTTTTTTATTAGCAACTCTGGGAGAGGTTGGACCCTCCTCTTTGTGGAGAGGAGAACGCCCGCTCCTTGGAGTATGTCGATATGCTCCTGCAGCCTTACAAGGACCACCTGCCTACTTTCCAACCCATCCTCCGGCTTCCTCTGGGAGTTGCCATCATGGTGCTCAGACATGGGGAGTTCCACTTCAGCTCTCAGAGGCCTGGGGGAGTGAATATTGCTGACATCTTTGAACTGCAAATCTCCACGTGCTGTTCCCGAGGCTGGGATCTGTCCTAGTGTGGATGCGTCTGCTGGAGCTCACACCTGAAGTTCTGATGGGAAGCAGGGGTCCAGTTTTAATGACCTGTCAGCACCGTGTGTGATGGCAGCTGCATGTCCCAAAGCTGGGGGAAGCCTGTCTGTTAAAATTTAATGATCTAAGAAGTCCTGACATAAAGTAAAACCTGGAGTGAAATTCCATGGTGTTGTGGATAGTTAATTCTTTATTAGGTTTTCCTAAGATTGGGCTAAAAAGCATTTAATCTTTATTAAGTTTTGCATTAACGCGTCATTGCATTTTATTGATGCATTGATCTTCATTTGGCTGATCTGGGGCGGGGAGTGGAAATCTCTGTGCTGTGGTATGGCCGACAACTTCCTAACAGGTTACCGACCTGTAATTTTTGTTTTGGTGGGGATCTCAAGTTTGAAAGAGGAGGCAAATGCAGACCAGATGGGACTGTTTGTGTTCATTCATGGCTGGCTGGTGTTGAGTCTCTGTCTTTCTCTGTTGCCGTATGTGTTTTTTTTTTTTTCTTGCGGTACGCGGGCCTCTCACTGTTGTGGCCTCTCCCGTTGCGGAGCACAGGCTCCAGACGTGCAGGCTCAGTGGCCATGGCTCACGGGCCCAGCCGCCCTGCGGCACGCGGGACCCTCCCGGACCGGGGCACGAACCCGCGCCCCCCGCATCGGCAGGCAGACCCCCAACCACTGCACCACCAGGGAAGTCCAGCCGTATGTGTTTAACAACTTCATACTCCACTGACGTTAGAGATTATATTAATTTGTTTTGTCTGAGAGAGCGTCGTAATGTGCTTTTTTGGAGAGAGAAGAAAAATCAGAAGTTCCAGGCTTCACTAGTTTTGTCTCTATAGCGGTTGTCAAAGCAGAGATTCATTTTTTTTTAGAGTCTGGTGCCAGGAACGGAAACTCAGATGCCCCAGGGGCAAGGCAGGTGACATGACGAGTTCGTTCGGCCAGCTGGGGGCTGCCTTCACTGCCTGGTCCAATGAGAGCAGACGCTGCTCATCTCCAGGCAGGAATTGGGGTCCAGAGGTGCCAGATTTTCCAATTTTTCAACCGTGGCTGGAAATCTGGACTTCTATGAGAAATGTAGGAAATAAATCTAAATTAAAAACACTATGCAAGCTTCACAAAACACACCTGTAGTCCAGTGTAGCTCTTGGAATCTCAGGTTTTAGTAGATGGTTCATGAGGCTTATTCATCTCCAGCCAACTCCTCCCCTGTGCGCTAGACTCCTCTGTCTGTCTACGTGACATATCTCCCTGGAGGTCTCACGGGCATCTCCTCCTTACCTGATCTTTGCTCTGAACCCGTTTCCTCCTGCAGCCCTCCCTATTTCTGTTGATGGCCACTCCATCCTTCCAGCTGCTCAGGTTGAAAAGCCTGGAGCCATCTTTGATTCCTCTCCTCTATCACATCCAAGCCGTCAGCTATTCTTGGGACTCTACCTTCTAAATATATCCAGAATCTGACCCCTTCTCCCCACCCGTACTGCCCGACCCTGCTCCCAGCCGCCATCAGTTGTTCACCTGGACTATTGCAGTAGCCTTCTGCCTGGTCTCCCTGCTCCCTGGCCTCACTTCACCCCAGTCCTTTCTCACCACAGCAACCAGAGCAGCTCTGCTAAGTGTTAATTGGACCACATCCCTCCTCTGTTCAAAATGTTTCAATGGCTCCTGTCTCATTCCAAGTAAAAGCCAGTATCCTTAAAATGGACCAGAATGTCTTAAGTGATCAGGCTTCTCCACTAGGTCTTCAACCTCCTATCTGTTGACTTGACCCACTCTGGGGACAATGGCTTTCTACTGGCCCTGGCATTTCCCAGGCACGTTCCTACCTCAGGACATTTGCACCTGCTCTCCCCTCTTCCTGGAACCTCATCCTTTCTCTCACCCTCACCTTCTCAGACCTTTCTGCCAGTGGCCTTTGCTGAGAGAAGGTTCTTCACTTTCCTACATAACGTTTGGAGCACCCCACCCCACTCCTGCCAGCGTTCTTTATCCTCCTTCTTGTCTTTGTTTTTCTTCATGGCCCTTGCTACTGTCTAACACGCTGTACATTTTATTTTTTTATTCTGTGGATGATCTTTCTTTTTCGCACTAAAACGTCCACTCCGCAAGGTCAGGGATTTCTTCCTGGCACGTGGAGAGGACTCATTTTTCAACGAGTGAATGAATGGTGTAGATTCAGGAAGGTTTTATGCATTATTATGACAAACCCATGGATTTATACAAAGTTATTACGTTTCAGTCTGTCACAATTGTTACTCTCTTTGATTTCGGTAAGTTTCTTTTTTTTTTGGTGGAACCTCATAGCTTGCGGGGATCTTAGTTCCCGGACCAGGACTTGAACCTGGGGCCACGGCAGTGCAAATGTCAAGTCCTAACCACTGGACTGCTGGGGAATTCCCTAGGTGAGCTTCTTAACCTCTCTGTGCCTTGGGATCCTCCCTGTAAAATAGGAATAATGATAGCACCCAACCTCCTAAGGCTGACGTTGGATTAAATGGATAAACATATGAAAAGCACTTAGAACAGCGTCTGGCAAATAGGAGGCACCATCTTAAGGTTTGCATTATTATTATTACTGCTACTATTATTTATCCACGTGAAAATTAAAATGGCACAAATAAGGGTCACAACTATTATGACCAATATCCCAAACCCCGCTTCTCTACCACGCTTTCTCCTCAGAGATAACCACAGTTATTACAACTTTTTCTTTATTTCAGAACTTTTCTATGCAGTTAAATATAAACGTACGTACCTGTAGAAAAATACAGTACTTAGACAAATAAATGCTATACTTCACATAATTTTTTGCAACTTGCTTTCTTTTTCTCTCTCGACCGTACATTGCGGAGATGATCTCACACCATTTCATAGATGTCCACGTCACTCTTTACCACTGCTATATACTGTTGTAGAATATGGGGCTGCTCCAGATTCTGTGGCTCTTCCCTACTCGTGGACAGTTAAGCTGTTTCCAAGTTTTTGCTGCTACAAACAGTGCTCAGTTAGCATCCTGGCATCTGCCCCGTGAATGCGCATGCCGTTCTCCAGGGTAGACACTGAGGCATGAGATTGCTGTGTCCAAAGGTTGATGCATTTGCCATTTTAATACATTTCCCTCTCAAATGGTGTTGCCATTCACAGTCTCCTAGCAAGGTGTGAAAAGTCTTTACTTTTTTTTTTTAATTGTAATTTTTATTTTGAGAAACAAAATAACGTGAAAAGTACAAAGAGTAACGTAACCAACACCAGTGTACTTATTAGCACCTAGGAATGTCAGCTGTTAACAGTTTGTCACATTTGTAATGTCTTTATTTTATTAAAAAAAAAACCCAACATTACAGAAGAAGTTGACATTCTCTTTTGCACAATTCATCCCTCCCCAGAGGCTATCACAATTATGAATTTATCTTGCACCCTTGCAAACCATTTTTATATTTTACCTATATGTAGAACCATGAACAATATATTATTTCTGTGCATTTAAAATATTTATCTCAGTGTTGTATTGACCATAGTATTCTGCAACTTGCTTTTCTTCAGCCAACAATGTATCTTGTAGACCTATCCTCCTTAGCACGTTTAGCCCTCCCTCATTCTTTTTACCTGCTGTGTAATATTCCTTGCACCGTGGTTTATTTCCTCTTCTCCAGATGATGGGCATTTAGGCTGACTCCAGTGATCCACTGTTACAACCAGTCCTGAGATGAACACCCCAGTCAGAAAACATTCAGATTCCTCATTGTGTATTTTTATAGTGCTTTGGTTTTATATGCCATACAGAGTAAGATACTCTTTTTCTTTTCATAGACATAGAAATAGCTTTGAAAAGAAAACTACCACCTTATCTGTCTTCTTCCACCTGCCAGATGCTGATTCTTTCAAGGATAGAAAGACTGGATATTTACAGCTTTGCTTTGATTAATTTCGTTCTTGTCGTTACCGATGGAACATCAAGATGGAAAATTCCCATACTCTAGGATCTTCATTATTTGAATCTTTTTGTGTTGGATGTTCTCTTTCATTCCACCGATACTCGCTGAGTACCTACTATGTGCCAGGCTCTGTTCTAGGCAGGGAAAGCTCAGACATGGTCCTTGTGGTCATGGATTTCCATTCTTGGGGGAAATGGACACTATAACAGGCATGAATCAGCACCTGCTCTTCCCCCTCTAGAGTTCATTGCTGAAGAGGTAAAGGAGATGTGTTTCCTTGGCCAAGTGTGTCTCCTGGCTGAGCCCTCAAGGAGATATGCGGTGAGCAGTTTGAGTGGTGTTCTGCTTATGTATTGCTGCATAACAAGGCAACCCAACGATGACATTTATTTTGCTTTCTAATTGACGACTGGGGCAGAGCTTGGCAGGGGCAGCTGTCTCTGTAACTTTCGCCATCATCTGGGGCATCTGGAAGGAATCATCTGAAGACTTGCCGGCTCACGGGTCTGGAGGTTGATGCTGGTTCTCAGCAGGACCTCAGCTGGGCTGTGGCTGGGCCGCCTCCATGAGGGCTCCCCATATGGTTGTCTGACTTCCTCACAGTAACGGCGGCCAGTTGCAAGGCTGAGCATCCCAAGGGGACCAGGCAGCAGCTGCATTGCCTTAGTCTCAGAAGTCACATGGAGTCACTTCTGGTGTAGTCACAGGTCAAGTCATACTCAAGAGGAGGGCACATTGGCCCGTGGAGGTGTGTCGATGTCGGTTGTAAGAAGGGCATGTGGCATGGATATACTGGTGTGACCATCTTTGGAAAACACCATCCACCACAAGGTGGGCAAAGCCATCCTTAGTCCTGTACAGGTGTTTAGCCAGATCTGCCAGTGGGCAGTGGCATGGCTTGCCTGGATGGAGACGGCCGTGTGGACTGTGGCTGGGATGGTAGCAGAATCACTGAGGGCTACTCGATGCATTAAGACCTTGCACTGTCTCCTTAACACCACACAACACCTGTTGTCTCTCCCATTTTACAGATGAGGAAACTGAGGTTGGGAGCCCTTGCATAAGCTCCAGGGTCCACAGTTAACAAGCAGGGATGCTTGGGTCAGAACCCAGGCATATCAGTTAGAGTCCCTTCCTCAAGTCAGCATAACCATCCCCATCCTCCAGGGAGGCAAGGCTTCTCTGTTTGTTCTGAAAGCTCCCAGCCATGGGAATCCATGGGGCTGCCTCTCCATGGCCACTTGGTCTGCTAGGCCTCTGGTTACCATGGCGACAGTGGCCAGCCACACAGAGAGACACTTGTGACCTTTCTCCCTTCCCCCCACTCAGTGGTTCTTTCCCTTATTGAGCAGAGAGAGGCGTCAGGAGGACCCCTCCTATCTGTCCGCTGATGGGCTTGTTGATTTGAGAAATGGTCTTAGGACATCTCCTTGACTCAAGGCACGGGCGGAGCAGTCATAAAAATGAAATATGACGTCATGTCAGGCGGCCCATCACTGAGTTCTGATGCCTGAGACTGTTCAGTTATACACACCTGTTTCCAGGCTTCCAAACTCTTCTGTAAAAGACCCTTCAGGGTGGAATTTTTCCTTCTCGTTCCTCTGGGCTATTTTGGGAAGATGTCCACATATCCTTAGACATAACTGAGCATGACGAAAGGTGGGTGTGTGGCGGTGTTTGCAGAAGAACTCTGTAGTCCATGGCCCTTTCAAAGGGAAATTCACACTTAAGGATGTTCCTGGCTCTTTAGCGCTCACCCCGCATGGCACCTTTGTTTATTAGTCGTAGGGTAGCCGGGCCACTGTTATAAAAGTGAGACCATTTCGATCCTGGGTTATGAGGGGAGGCAGCTGCCGCTTCCAAATGGTGGTTTAAAGTCAAAATTAATTGGGATTTTAAATTAATTGAAATAGACATGAAAATTTTACATTCACAAAACACACCCGGCAGCTGATGGCAATTCGTCCTTCCGGTTTGCTCAGGTGCACAAGTCATGTCATCCGTAGCTTCAGGTACCCAGGATCTAATCGCATCTTTCCCCTCCACCTGGATCCAAGCCCCATCGCATCCTGCCTGGAATCTGCCATGAGCCCCTCATGTCTTCCTGCTTTCATGCTGGTCTCCTTACAGTCTATTCTCATTAAGGAGCCAGAATGAGTCTATAAAAATGTAAATCATATCGCGCTGCCCCTCTGCTCGAAACCCCAAACAAATAGGGCAGAGAGTGGACAGTTCAGAGGGCAGGGAGGGTGCATGAGGAATACGATACATCTTTTTTCAGTCGCTTGCTATTTCCTTCCTGGCCTTGTGAGAAGCAGCCTGGGGGAAGCTGGAGTGGTGTCTCCTTTTACTGGTCAGGCCAGATCTGACTTCCAAGGATGGCTGGATGAGGGATGTGCCAGATCGGAAAGGACATTTCAGATCAAAGTGACAGGCACGTGGTGTAAAGGAATGAACTGGGTGCTCACACGGAAACTAAAGAGCTCCTGGGACTCTCTCTCCAGGCCAGGTAATAGGGAGTGGTGGGAACTGGCAAAGTGGGGACCCGTGTGCCCAGCCTCTGAGAGACCCCCCAGCCCTGGCCAGTTGTAGTCATATGGGAATGCGGGTCTGATGCTACCAGATCTTCCAGGTTTTCAAGAGAAGTCAGAAATCCAGACCTGTGGACTCTCCCTGTTTTCGTTATTTGACTATCACTGTGAGCTCAGGGATTTTAGCACACTCCATGTGTTTCAGCCATGGAGGCACTCCTTGTTTGGATGCTCTAAATCATCCCAGCTTTGGCTGGCAAGCGCTCCTTTCAAGCTGCCTCACGTGTCCTCCTGACGCATCCCTGTCAGTTTTGGAGCGTCCTCCTATTCCCTGGCACGAGCTAGTCTAGGTTCATCTGGTACATTCCTGCTCCAGAGTCAACCATTTCTACGAGAATCCTGGAGTTGAGCTCTGTTTTAAAAAGTTGATAGTAAACCCACGTTCAGAATGAATGCTCAGCGGTAGCCAGATCTGCTCTTAGGGCGGCCCCCTGGGATCCCCGGGTAGATGTCTCTGCACCGTTTGGAAAACCCCAGGCTGAGTGACACCATCTCTGCGGAGATCGGCCTCTGCTCCCGGGCCCTGCGGGGCTGATGAACGACACAGCTAATGCATCTGGACGGTTGCATTCCACTTGGGGCAGCCACCCAAGAAATGTCTGATAAGCACGTTCCCCGAGTGCTGCTTTTACACGTTTCATCTCGCAGAAATCTGTCAGGACTCAGGCGTGCATTCAGAGGTGACAGAGCAGGCTCTATAGACCGTGTCATTTTCCCCAGTCCGTTGTCTGTCCGTTACCGTGAAGTTACTGGGAGACCCATGACGGGGCGGTGTCTGGAATGGGTCATCCCTAAAGCACAGACCATAAACCCGTGGAGAGATCTCCCTTAAGACCTTCTCCCTCTGCCCCGTAGGCCACTGGGTGCTGTCTGTGTCATGCAGAAGCCTGTCCATGCTGAGGACGTGGACTCTGTATGATTTCTCTGGAACATCTCTAGCGTGAGCTCAGGCTCCGATCGCCAGGGGTTGAATCCTGGCTTGGCTACGGACTGGATTTGGAACGTTGGGCAAACTACTTAATCATCCTGTGCCTGAAACAGACTCACAGACGTAGAGAACAGACTTACGGTTGCCAAGGGCAGGGGGAGGGAGTGGGATGGAGTGGGAGTTTGGGGTTGGTAGATGCCAACTGTTACATTTAGAATGGATAAACAACAAGGTCCTACTGTACAGCACAGGGAACTATATTCAATCTCCTGTGATAAACCGTCATGGAAAAGAATATGAAAATATAGTGTCTATATATGTATAACTGAGTCACTTTGTTGTACAGCAAAGACTGGGACAACATTGTAAATCAACTCTACTTCAATAACAAACAAACAAACAAACAAATAAATAAAAAAAATAGAATCAAAGGGGAAAAAAAGCACAAAATTGCAGCTATAAAATACGTCACGAGATGCAATGAAAAAAACAAAGTGGAGACAGTAGAAACCTACCTCAGAAAGTTGTTATGACAAGTAAATGAGTTAATACATGTAAATCCCTTAGAACAGTGGCCGAAACACAGCAAAGCTTGATAAACACTGACATTTATGATTATGCGAATCGCTGGGTCCAGGCAGGCGTAAACAATTCCTGGGGTGTGAGTTGCATGGTCCAGTACATTTCTTTTTTCTTTTCCTTTTTCTTTGCTTTCCTCCTTTTCTTTTTTTTTTAAATCAACTTTATTGAAGTATCATTTATATACAGTATAATATACCCATTTTAAGTGTATATATTTTGGTGAATTTTGACAATTTATATACACATTTAATCTTCACCATAATTGAGATATAGAACATTTTCATCACCCCCCAAATACCTTGTACCACTTTCCATACGGTACATCTCCCACTCCATCTAACCCTCCCCAGCCCCAGGTAACCATTGTTATGCTTTCTGCCACTGTGGATTAGATGGGTCTTGTCTAGAGTTAAATATAAAATTTCCTCTTTCTTGACTCCCCTTGCGTCTTTCCCTCCCTCCTTCCTTCCTTCCTTCCATTGGCTTGAACTATGTTTCTGTCACGCGCATCCTCTGCTGGCTTCGTGGATGTATGACCTGGGCAGTTACACGGAGCTCCACCCTCAGGAGGGTCTCGTACTTTGTTCAATGCTTTGCTGTCACCGGCTTGAAATTCTTAATACTTTTTGAACAAGGGCTCCTGCGTCTTCACTTTGCGTGAGGCCCTGCAAAGTCCACAGTTGGTGCTACATGTTCCCAAGGCAGTTCTTTCTGTTGGGGCGTCTCTGGTTCTCTGTTTCCGGGCACACGAGGGGCTTTCGGTATACATACTGATTGAGTGGAATTCCTATCACTGGGGCCAGTGCATCTTTTCCCGCCTCTGTTCTCTCCATCCAGCGCCCGCCTGGCCGGTGTGTGAGCTCGTATATAACTGTGTGCAGGGCACTTTAGCTGAGTGTGCGGAGAGAATTTGATGATGCTCTCTTTCTCTGCAAATCTCCACCCAATTTGCAGTCAAGCAGCCGGCTCAGCTTTGGGAACCAGCCTCGACTGCCGTGTGGGTGTCTGAAACATTAACAAGGTCTTGCTTTCTACAGCCTGTCCTCAGTAGGTGGAGGTCTTGCTGAAATCTGACATCAACTTGACAGCAGGGGGCAGGCCGTCCCCTCCATCCCGCTCAGAGCAGGTTCCCAAGTAGAAATGGCCTTCTGCCCTGGGTGGGGTGGGAGGACCGGGGGACAGGGGACAAGCGGGCTCCCATGGGCATCTTGCTCCGCATTGAGTAGGCACCTCTGCATACAGGCTCACGAGAGGCTCAGCCACTTCTTCCAGCAAGAGGCCGAGCGAGCCAGGGCCTGGACCCGGCAAAGCCTCTAAGCTGGGAACAGCTCAAGGTCTCGAACCCTCGTGAGCAAGGCACAAAGATCTTTTCTTCCAGCCCGAATTAGTGAAATTGCCGGGGGCTGTTGTCATTTTTCAGCTGAGTCGGAGGGATTAGGAGTCGGGATGGACTTTCCTTTCCTTGGCGCGAATGATCAGGCTGCCTGGCTGTTCTTTCATCGATTAGAATCGAGATGAGCTGAGACGCGTCTTCTCTGTGCAAAGCGCTCTCCTTGGCGTGGCAGCCACCCGGGAGGTCTGCGAGGCCAGCCCGGCGGGCTGGCTGGGGAGACCCGGGCCGCACAGGTTGTGGATGGGTGAGCGCTGTGCTTTCAGGTGGAGTGCGGGGGCGTGGGGGACGTTAGCTGGGTCAGGTTCTTCGGTGCCCTGGCCTGGCTTCCGCTGTTTTTCCTCACCCCGGAGAGCATCCTCCTAGGCTTGCCAACTCTGTCAGTCACAGAGACCACGCAGGCGTGCACCCAGAGGAGGTAGATTCAGGGCTAGAAAAGGCACAGCACGACCGCCCATTGCAACCGATGGATAATTTGCCTGGGTGCGGATGCGATGTCTCCTGCAAAGGATGTGCCGCAGGGCTTCTCCCAAGCCCCTCTTCCTTTTCTCCTGCTCGCTTACTTCACTCTGCACCGTCTTCCTGGCCCAGCTTGTGCTTGTGTTGGTGGTCCCCACTTTCCAGTTGTTCTTGGTGTTTTTTCAAGGGTGAGTCAGTCCCACAGGTGGCTTTCGAACCACATCCTTAGATACCAGTAGGAGCTCAGACTGGGCAACCTGCAACTGCCTGGCTTCAAATTCTGCCTCCGCCCCTGCTAGCTGTGTGGCCGTGAGCAAGTGACTTAACCTCTCTGTGCTTCCATTTCAGCGCCTGATGGAGCTGACCATGGTACCTCTGCTTGTAGGGAAGGTGAAAACGGGTTAATACATGTGAAGTGCTTGGGACGGGTCCCTGGCACAGGGTGAGTGCTGTGTAAATATTAAACACTGTTATTTAAATCCACGGAGAGCTTGTCGTGGCCTCACAGGCACCTACGGAGAAGCGGCCACGTGCCTCCACCTCTCATAAGTAGTTGATGTGCTAAAGGCACCAGGCCACATTTATCCCTGGCTTGCCAGCCGGGCAGCACTAAGAAGGGGGTGACATTCTCTGAGCCCCTGTCCTTGCCTTTTCCTGGGCTGGGAGTGGGACACTGGCTTTCGATCTTGATCCTGCCGTTTCCGTGATGGGTGCCTGTTGGCGAATCATCCTGCCTGCTGGGCTTCCAGCCCAGCCTTCACCTTTTGGGGCTGCTGAAGGGCGGGTAGGCACCCCTGGGAGGGGCTCCAGACCTGCCTCTGCCACATCCAGAAAGCTCTTAGCTCTCATCTTTATTGGCTTCCCCGTAAGAAAGTTGTTTTTTCCTGAAGCTCTGTTCCTAGGTAAGTGGAAATGCAAATAAATGTAAACAAGAAGACACGTAAGAGGTATGAGAAGTGTTTCTTAAAACATTACACGTCATCACAGAAACTTGGAACCCCTTTCAATATCCAGCAGGAGAATGGATCCATATGGTATTTCCATACAATGGGATACGAGACAGTAGCAGAATGAGTGGGTGACAGCAATGTGCATCAATAGACGCGAATTTCACAAATACAATGTGGAGTGAAAAATGCAAATTGCAGAGGAATAGAATATACTACCACTGATAGGAAGTTTAAAATTCCAGAAACAATACAGCATATCAGAGTATAAGTAGACATTATGTACTGTAATCAAGGTAACAAAGGATGCAACCATGATGAAGTTCAAGTTCAGAAAAGGGGTTCCTCTGGGGTCAGGAGGGGAGAGTGATCGGGGAGGGGGCCCAGGGCCTTGAGCTGACTCGTGAAGATTTATTTCTTTAGCTGAGTTTTGGTACACGTGCGTTCGTTGTGTTTCAAACGCTCTTTTGTAAATCTTAAATATCACATCATATATAGTTTGTCTGAATAAAAGTTTGTAGAGCTAAATAAAATAAGTCTGAAAAGTACTGGACTGGGTGTCCTTGATTTCCTCCCTGGTCCTGACCCTCTGGCATCCCCTGGGTGTCCCCAGAGGCCATCAGTGGGACCTTGGTTTCCCAGGCGGGTAGGGTGGTGCCGTGGTAAGAGAATCGGAAGAGGTGGCTGGGTCGTCCCGGTGACCTTGGATAAGATCTGGGTCCTCTCTGAGTGTCAGTTTCCTCACCTGTAGAATGGGGAGAATTCAGCCCCTGTAACTATACTCGCAGGGTAGGTGCAGGGACTTGCTGGGGTGATGGTGCCTTAGGGCATTTGGCTCAGAACTGGGTGCGGTGAGTGTGCAGGACATAGCAGATGCTGTTAGTGGTGATAATGAACCCAAGAGTGACAGGTGGAGGGAAGGAGGAGGGGAAGTGGTGAGGACATACCCTCCACAGCAGAGACTTCTGCTTTGGTAGCTCCAAATGCCTCTACCGTCTCAAGTTCAAAGCCCCATGAGGAGCAGTTTTGACTCACGCTGCTTCCCAGCCTCCTCTTCTGTTCTGGTTGCACACACTGCTTCTTTTCTCTTGGCCACAGGCTGACCCTGACCTATTGCAGATCCCATGACTAATGGTGACCTCAGACTAACCTCCCCATCCTGCTGGGCCAGGCGCTGCCTCTGTGCTTCCCCTCGGGGCCGGGCTGGGCTGCCCTCCCTCTCACTGACCCTGGGTGGTAGGGGCAGCCTGTCCACCCTCTGCTTGTGGGTGGGCCCTTCTCTCTGATGGAGCAGGGGCTCTGTTCAGACAGAGAGAGAGAGCAGAGGGAAGCTTGCTCTTCAGGGGAGCAGCAGACGCCCTGGGCCAACCCTTTCCAGGACCGCTTCAGCTCCTTTTTGTCACGAAAGCTGGATGGGTCTGGCTGGCCGCCTGTTTTGCACCAGGGTGTAGGATGCACTCCACAAGGTCACAGGGAATAGAGCTTCTTGGGGATAGAGGAAACCTACAAGCTAGGGAGGAGGGAGGGGAAGAAAGACCAGGCCCCATCTTCCCATTGGCCGTGTGGTAGGGTCTGTGGGGTCCTGGCATTCCATTGAACTTACAGTGTGGGGTTTGCATTGCATGGAGGGTCACCGCCCGGGCTCACCCACTTTTTGTTGGAACTAGGCAGAGAGCAGCCTTGTTAGTGCGGAAATTTCCAGGCTGTTTGAAACCAGGCAGTGTGGACTTGGAGGACCAGCTGTTTATCAAAGTCATCTGGAAATACCAACAGCCCATACCTGGGAAGCTCGGGCCCATCCCTCCCGGTGGAGAGCAAAGCCCTCGGCCTTTCGGGAAGCTGAGCTTGTTGTCCAGTTAACCCTTGCTGTACACCCAAGTCTTGATTGGACAGCCATGCTCCTTGTATCACGCCCTTGCTTTCCTGCTTGCCTGGGACCTAGATCTGGGGCATTATGTCTTGGTAGGTGAAATCCTGTCTTCTCCAGCCCTCTGAGGAATCAGACACCCTATTTATGATCACAGAGGGCCCAGTTGAATGATGGGGTCATTTTCCTATGATATGCTCAAAAGTGATTACCTCGGTAAAGGCATTTTTGGTTTCAAGAGACAGAAAACATTAGACAGGGAAAATAGGAATGTATTGGTTCATGTAGTTGAAAAGCTTCAGGTGTGGCTTGATCCAGCAGTTCAAAGAGTGTTACCAGGACCTAATATCCCTCCTTGTCTTGGATTTCCCTTGAGGATGAGCTTCTACTGTGCATCCATATGGGGATAAGATGACCTCTCAGTAAAGCCCAGAGGGAATTAATAGTTCTTGCCAAGTATTTCAAACAGAAGTACTATGCCTTATTATCACCGACCTGAGCTTGGTCTCTGATTGGCCAGGCCTGGGTCAAGTACCCATTCCTGGAGATGAGAGTGGAATTGCAGTTAGCTGAAATACACAGAGAGGGAGGAGATAGTTCCCAAAGGAAAACTGGAGCGCAGTTACCAGAAGGGGGTAAATAATCATGCCGAATGGCTAATAACCACAGATGTCCACAGGCATCTAGAAGGGAGCTGCCCGTCTCAGGCAGCACAAGTCATTGTTTCTGACAAGGACTTGGTCTCCCTTCGTAATGTCTCCAAGCCCTGAACTAAGCCTGTAGCCTTTGTTTGGGACGTTGGCTTGAATCCTGGCCTTTCACCCAGAGCCCCTCGCTGGAACCGTCAACAGTGGCCCGGAGAGGGAGTCTAACCCAGCGGCCTCCTTCATACGGGAACCAGGGAGGAAACAGGAGCAGAGTGAAGTTGCTGGCCTGTGTTAAATTTAGATTTATTCTGCTGGAGCTAATTGTAAGCTTTATTTGGTCCCAACTGATTCATTCTCATAGTTCTCATTAGAGCGGAGAAAATTAATTTTTATTCTGCCATAAAGGTGGCTGTAATAATCTGGGTTCAGGGAGGGGGATTACTTTAATAAGATTTGCCAGTAGGTTTTGAAATAGTGAGCTTTTTTTTTTTTTTTTTTGCGGTACATGGGCCTCTCACCGTTGTGGCCTCCCGTTGCGGAGCACAGGCTCCGGACGCGCAGGCTCAGCGGCCATGGCTCACGGTCCCAGCCGCTCTGCGGCATGTGGGGTCTTCCCGGACCGGGGAACGAACCCGTGTCCCCTGCCTCGGCAGGCGGACTCTCAACCACTGCACCACTAGGGAAGCCCTTAAGTATCTTTTGAAGACAGAAAAAGAGCCTCCACACCACTAGTCATTAGGGAAATGCAGATTAAAACTGTAATGAGATACCACTGCATAACCAATGGGATGGCTAACATAGAAAACACGGCTGATGTCAAGTGTTGACAAGGATGTGGAGAAACTGGAACCCTCTGCTGGTGGGCATGTAAAATGGTGCTGTTGCTTTGGGCAACAGCTTGCTAGTTTCTTGAAAAGTTAAACAGACTTTAAAAAAAAGTTAAACAGCATTGCCCCATGACTCAGCCATTCCAGTCTTCGGTATCTACCTAAAAGAAATGAGAGATTTGTTTATAAATGTTCCTAACAGCTTTATTCATCATTGCCCCCAACTGGAAAAGACCCAAGTATCGATCTACTAGTGAATGCATGAACACACTATGGCATATCCATACAATGGAATAAAAAGGAATTGCCCAGTGATTCATGCAACAACGTGGGTAAATTTTAAATAATTATGCTGAGTGCAAGAAGCCAGATGCAAAAGTCTGTATACAGTATGACTACATACATATATGAATTTCTAGAAAAGGCAAAACTATAGAGACAGACAGCAGAACACTAGTTACCTGGGGCCATGGGTGGGGATGGGGGTTACCTGCAGACTAGCACAGGGAACTTTAGGGGATCAATGGAAGGGTTCTAAAACTGGATTGTGGTGATGATTACACACCTGTACAGATTCACATTGAACTGCACACCTTAAAATGGGTGCATTTCATGGTATGTAAAGTATACTTCAATAAAACTATTAAAATACGTGAAGACAAAATACATTCATAGGGTTGAAATTTAAAACGTATAGAAATCATGATAATGAAAAAAAGTGATTACGATGATTATAATAAAAATAAATCTTGACTGCCCCACAGCGATCCAGTTTTCTTTTGACCAAGCAACCAATATTATTAGGTTCTCCCCAGTGTGTTCAGAGAGCTTCATGCATGGAAAAGCACATAAATATATCTTTCCATGTATTTATTTATATATATGTGTGTGTGTGTGTGTGTGTGTGTGTATATATATATATATATACTATGTATAGTTTATTTTCCCTTCTCAAATACTAGTAAACCACGAACACTATTTTGCACCTAGCTTTTTTTCCACTTAACATACAATATGTCTCAGAGACCTACCTCTAACATAAAGAGTTGCATTTTTTCATGTGGTGTCATTTCTCTTCATGCTATGGCTGCTCCATCACTGATGCAATCACTCTTCTATTAGTGGACACTTGGCTCATTTCCAGGCTTTGGCCCCTACATAAATACTTGGCCAAGTTGCTTCACCTCATGGTGTCTCTCAGCTTCCTCTTCTTTCAGTGGAGCCCCTGGTCTCACCTGTCTCCCTCCCATAGTCGTGAGGATGAAGTGACTCATCTATAGAAAGTGCTTAAATGGTACCTGGCACACAGAAACTCTAGGTAAAGCGTTAACTAGTGTAATGACTGCTTCCAAGAGAAAACTTGCACATCTGTCATTTGACCAGTGTGCAGGTATATATATTAGGATAAATTTTGAGAAGTGCAGTTACTCAAAGGATACGTGCAGATTAATTTTGTTTTGTTTTCTGAGGGAGTATTTTTTTGCCGTAGTGTGTGGCTTGTGGGATCTTAATTCCCCAACCAGGGATCGAACTCGTGCCCCCTGCAGTGGAAGTGCTGGGTCCTAACCACTGGACAGCCAGGGAATTCCCAGGTGCAGAATAATTTTGGATGGATTTTGCTATATGATCAATTTTACACCTTTGAGTGATGAATGAGATTGTGTCCCCAGAGCCTCACCAAACTGCAGTAGATCTGATATTTTGGATTTTTGTCAGCCAAAGAGGTTAGACGTGGCATCTCCCAGTTTTGGGAGGAAAAACCCTCAACTTCAATGGGGTTGAAACAAAACTCTTTGGGCTCACTGGCATAGCCTGTTTTCTATTGGAAATGCAAAACAAGAGAGCCCTTCTGGGATTCTTTCCACTGAGATAGCTAGTAAACAGGGGAAGACCTCACAGCCTGTGGCACCGACTATGTCACGTTTACATTTTGCAAATTGAATAAGAAATGCAAACAATTTCTCAGGACACAGCTGCCTTGTCCCGGGAACATATGGATAAGGTACAAACACAAACACATGAAACCTGGAGAAAAGCACAACATCCCAGCCGATAAGAAGCCTTTTGATTTCTCATCAAAACATGAATGTTCTGAGGCACCGTAAAATGCGTGGCTATGTGAGAAGCATTCACAATCCGGGCAGGAGGAGAATGACATGAAAAGCACACACTTTATGGAAAGTGGAGTGATTTTCCGGTTCGGACTGGCTTGTTTTGGATCTGACTGTTTGGAAGAAGTGGCCACATTGGAAAAATGATTAGAAAGTAATCTGTTTGTCAATGTATTTACTCATTAAGCATTCAGAGAATGATCATTTGAACGCATGGATTGTTGCCATTGTAAAGTCATTATCAGAGATCTGACATTTTTGCAAAGAATTCCAGAAACACGGGGCCTCTGGTGTCTCATTGGAAGCTGGCTCATTTTTATGGTGCAAGGAGTTGTTCATTTCTTGTATATTTCCCTTTGCCCTTTGTTTTTTAAAGGACTTTCTATTTTCTGTTTCCAGCTTTTCAGTTGGAACTTTCTGGCTGCCTGTCTTCTGGTGGGAGTTTCTCCTCTTTCTACACAAGTCATGGAACCTCACAAGATGCCATGGATTCAGGATATGTGTATGCAAGAGTTCCTCTAATCGGAGCCAGCGACTTAAAAAAAAATTTTTTTTTATTGGCGTATAGTTGCTTTACGCTGTTGTGTTAGTTTCTACTGTACAGCAAAGTGAATCAGCTATATGCATACATATATTCCCTCTCTTTTGGATTTCCTTCCCATTTAGGTCACCACAGAGTACTGAGTAGAGTTCCCTGTGCTATACAGTACCTCCTTATGAGTTATCTGTTTTGTATATAATAGTGTGTATATGTCTGTCCCAATCTCCCAATTCATCCCACACCCCTTTCCTCCTTGGTAACCATGAGTTTGTTTTCTACATCTGTGACTCTATTTCTGCTTTGCAAATAAGTTCATTTGTACCATTTTTCTGGATTCCACATATAAGCGATATTATGTGATAGAGGCAGCGACTTGACCCAGCAGCTCTAAGGACCCAGTTTCTCACTGACTTCCAGTTTGCTCTCCGTGGTGTGGGCTCGAACTTACGTCCCTGGAGCCCTGAGCTCCCTGCTCAGTGCAGAACTGCATCCCTCTGTAGTTCCCAGGCGCCATCCTCCCACCACACTGCTCCTGGGAGGAGGGCAGGTCTCTTTGGGGAACTTTGCAGGGGTCCAGAGAACTTGTGTCTCTCTGCAACTGGCCTGCACTGGGTCACGTGCCCATTAATGACCAAATGGGCAAGGTTTACCCCAAAGGGAGAGAAGAGAAACAGATACTGGGGAGGCAACTAACAAATGCCTGAATAATAAGAAAAAGACTTCTAAGAGTCTGGCAGTTGGCCAGTCCCCGTGCCTTTGGACTTTGGAAGAATCAACTTGGGATCTGTTCATTGCTTTGGGGGGAATGACTCTTTCTTTGAGTGACTGGTCTTGGGCTCAACAATCTTTATTTCAGTACTTCAGATTCTGCTGAAAAAGCTACCCGCCCTCTTCACTGACCTGTTTTCAATAAAGACGGTATGAGCTCAAGATGGAGCACGCTCTGACATTCCGTTGTCATAGCAACTCGGGTGGTAAACATCAGCTTAATGCTATTTATTTTTTTATTTTTTAAACATTTATTTATTTATTTATTCTGGCTGTGCTCAGTCTTAGTTGCAGCACACCGGTCTTCTAGTTGTGGTATGTGGGATCTAGTTCCCTGACCAGGGATCGAACCCTGGTCCCCTGCATTGGGAGCGTGGATTCTTACCCACTGGACCACCAGGGAAGTCCCAGCTTAATGCTGTTTAAAGGGGAGGGGTGACAGGAATTAGGAATTGAGGGGATTTGAGGAAAGCTGGAGATTTGGAGCCCTAGTCTAAGCTCCAGATAATACGGGAGGTATTCAGTTGGATGTCTGGGCAGACCCCACTTCTGGCTCCACTAGGGGACCTCCGAAGGGAATGGGTTGGAGCTGCCAGGAGAGGGTTTCAGACCAGACCCAAGGGAGGGTCCTCTAACTCCTATTCTCATCCTCCCTTTATGGCCCACTTCTTTTTTTTTTTTTTTTTTCCGGTACGCGGGCCTGTCACTGTTGTGGCCTCTCCCGTTGCGGAGCACAGGCTCCGGACGCGCAGGCTCAGCGGCCATGGCTCACAGGCCCAGCCGCTCCGCGGATGCTCCTGGACCGGGGCACGAACCCGTGTCCCCTGCACTAGCAGGCGGACTCCCAACCACTGCGCCACCAGGGAAGCCCCTACGGCCCACTTCTTGAAAGAGCTGTCTGTTCTCAGCGCTCCCTCTCATGTTCTGCCCACTGCTCGTCGCCATCCTTGTGCTTCTGGCCACCATGTCGCCACTGAAACTCCACTGAGTTCATCCAAGCTGTTGTCAAATGCTCGGGCTCTTCTCGGGGCAGGGTCCCTCCTTCTCAGAAGTCTCCCCAGCTCTCCGATGGCTCTTCTGACACATGTCCTTCTGCTTTTCCGCCCCTGCCCTGGATGCCCCTCGGAGCCTTCTCTGCAGGCTTCTTGTCCTCTGCCACACCCTTACACGTCAGGGGGTCTCATCCCACCCTGCCGGTGTCTCTTTGGGCTGCTTCCTCCAGTGGCCTCTGCCGCCACCTCCCTTCCGGCAGCACCCACTTCTTCCCTCCGAGTTCCCCCAAGCTGCAGCTGCTGCGTCTAATGCATGACCTGGTGGACATTTCTCCTGGGTGGGCCCACACATCTCTCAGACTCAATTTGGCCCAAGCAGAAGGCATCATCCTCCCCCAAAGGCTGCTCTGTGCCATCTCAGTGACTGTCCTGCCCTTTGCCCAAGCCTCAACCCGACACAACTCTCAATTCTTTCTTTCCTCTCCCAGCTCCCTTTTCTTTCCCACCAGAGCTTAGTAATTTCCTGGTCCTTTCAACATCTCTTGAACCTTCTCTCTCCATCCGCATGGCCCTCTTTGCAGTAGAGACTGGGGTGAATTTGAGGATATCGGAGCTGATCAAACAAAAAGATACGACCGTGAGATGGCAGGAACCACGAGAGAGTCAGAGCGTTCCTGGGGGAGACGGGCAGTAGCCGGGGTGGGGTGGGGCTCCAGGTGACGTCCCTCACCGGCCTGGTGGGAGGTCAGGAAGCTCCCAAGGGCCATAGCACCTGGGGGTCTTTTATAGCCCAGGGTTTTTCTTATGGAAGGTAGCAGATGTCGGGTGCATGAAAAGCAAGCAGTATCTAAATAGTTAAAACCATGCTTATTGGGGCTACATTTAAAGCAATTGCATATGTAAAAAATTGAGTTTGGCACCAGCGGTCTTTAGGCTAATGGTCCTAGCCTAGTCTCAAGAAGTAAACATGTGGGCAGGAGACAGGAACCTTCTCTGGTCCATTTGTATAACCAGGTCACCACCCTCTATAACTTGGACCTTTGTGGCTCTGTCTGTCTCAGTCATTCCTGTCTCCAGCCCATTCTCCATCATTCCAGGGTGATGGTTTACCAATTGCATCGCATGGGGGCCATGTTCCCATGACGTCAGCGACTTTATAGGCTTCCCGTTACCCCTGGGATGGAGTCCAGGCACCATCAAGCAGCCTCCGCCTGGCCCTGCATGACCTGGACCCTCCTTCCTCTCCAGCCTGTCTGCCTCTCTCTCCTCTTTCCCCACACCCGCTCCAGCAGGGCTCTGTGTTCCCCACTCTGGTCCTTTGCCCGTGCTGCTTTCCTTCCCCCAAACCCTCTTCCCATCCCTTGACCTGGTTGATTCCATGCATCCTCTGGGCACTACCCTGGATTCCTGTGGCCGCCATAACAGATGATCACACCCAGGGGGTCTTAAAACAACAGAAACCTAGTCTGTCACAGTCCTGAAGGCCAGAAGTCGAAAATCATGATGCCGGCAGGGTTGGTTCCTTCTGGAGATATGGGGGAGTCCATCCCGTGCCTCTCCTGGCTTCTGGTAGCCCCGGGCATTCCTTCTAGAAGTTGCTTCACTCCAGTCTCTGACTCTGTCTTCACATGGCTTCTCTGTGCATGAAAACCCCTCTCCCTTCTCTTAGAAAGACGCCAACCACTGGATTTTATCCAGTGTGACCTAATTACATCTGCAAAGGCCCTATTTCCAGCTAAGGTCATGTTTTGGGGTTCCAGGTGGACATGAGTTTTTGGTGGATACTGTTTAATCCACTGCAGGTCCCATCTGCATTGGTTCCATCAAGGTTGCATTAGGGACCCCTCCACTGCCATGACTCTTGCTTTTCTTTACTGGAATGGCTTATTTATGTTCAAACCCCAAACTAGACAAAATTCCCTGATCTATTGTGCCCTCTGCCTTTGGTGATTGGCACAGGGCTGGCCCATGATAAGCACTGAGCGAATCCCTGGTGGATGAATGGCCATATGGACTGAATGTTTCTGTCTCCCTCTCCCCCAAATTCCTATGCTGAAGCCCTAACCTCCAGTGTGATGGTATCAGGAGGTGAGTTGTGGGCAGGTGATCAGGTTTGGCTGAGGTCATGAGGGTGAAGCCCCTGTGATGCGATAAGTGCCCTTATAAGGAGAGGAAGAGACACCAGTGCTCCCTCTCTCTGCCATGTGGGGATATGGGGAGAAGCTGGCCATCTGTGAGCAAGGAAGCAGATGTCAAAGCGGCCAGCGCCTTGATTTTGGACTCCCCAGTCCCAGAACTGTGAGAAAATAAATGTCTCTTGTTTAAGCTGCTGCATCTATGGTATTTGTTATAGCAGCCTGCTCCGACTAAGGCAGTGGGTATGCCTGATCCATCCCATGTGATGCCCATATCCCAAGGATCATCTTCTTGTCTCCCTTTTTCCTGTGTTTCTCGGGGCGGCGGGCTGGGGTTCTCACCGTGGTGACCAGCTGACTGAGAGGTGGGCTGATTTTCCAGCCAAGGTCACCTGCTCTGGAGCCCAGGTTCCTCCCCTACTCGTTGGGTTTGAGCGGGGGGTGCTTCAAGGAAGCCAGGAGTGTGGGCAGGGCCTGAGTGACCTCTGGCTGGATGGAGAGCAGGTGATGGGCTGTGTCCTTCCGTGGGGACGGTTCCCTAATAGACGTCTCAGTGCTGGGTGGTCCTGTCCTCATGTCACTGTCACCACGGAGGCTGGATTCATCCCTGTTGGGATCGGTGTTTTCACATCTTCCCCTGCCCGGGCCCCTCAGCACTCAGGTGGTCACTGAAAGGGAAGATCAGGGACAGTTTGAGCCAGAGACTGGAGAGATTTCCTCCTGGAACAAATAAAACTGAAAAAAAGGGAAGAAAACCCCTTTCATAAAGCCACCAGAACTTCCCTGGAAGGATGTGACTGGTACAAAAATCATTTCTTCTCCTTTCTGTGATTTCTCAGGGTGAAACTAGTGGACAAAGGGAAGGGAGAGAAAAGGATCATGGGGGCAGCCTGGAGCTCTGTCCAGCACACTGTCCGATCAGTGGTCTTCGTAGCCCGTTTGTGGTTGGGAAAACCCAGCTGTGTCTCCGGTGGAGTCTGTCTGCGGTGTCTCCTCCTTCCTGGGTGCACTTTCACGTGCAGGGACGCTAGTTGTGTTGGATGCTTCCTCCTCCTTCCCCCACCGCTTTGCTGCCTGTGGTCCCCTATGTCCCAGGCTGAGGCCTGGTGGGGAAGGCAACACCCTTTCTCACTTAAGCCCGCCCGCGTTGGGGTTTCTGTTGCTTGCCTACAAAGAATTTGGTCCTAGAGAGTCATCGTGCTTTGTCTAATGGTTTTCTGGCAGAAAGCAGCAACGGGTCTTGGTTAAAATCCGCAAAGCGCTCGAAATCGCCCCAAATCTGCGTTTCAGCTCTGGAAATGGGGAACCGACCACCTGCTCTGGCTCAGTGGGAACAACCTCGGCCACTAGGTGGCAGTGTTGTCGCACACGAGGCCCCTGTTCCTGCAGAGGCGACTGGAGAGGGGAGCCCGTGGTCTGGGGCAGCTGGGGGTGAAGCTAGTGCCCAAACGGGGGTGTCCCGGGCTGGGTGCAGGTGGCCACACCGCGGCATCCCCAGGGACCTTCCCCCAGCTTCAGGGATGCTGTCCTCTGTGTCCCTTAAGTTCCAGGATGACTCTGCCCAACACAGAATAAACTCTGAATTAAATTTGAGAAAAAAGGGACTGAGGGTTTTCTGGCTTTGTTTTTCCCCACCAATACTCCCCAAAGCTGTTGCTGAGAAGCAGTTTTACGTATGACAGGGGTTCACGGCACAGCCCCTGGGGCCAGCGTGGGGAGGATGTTTCTATTTCTTTGTGTTCTTTATGGGTTTTATTCTGGGTCGTATTATCGGTCAGAAGCTATAATGGAGCCCTTCTTTGCTTTGATGAAGGGAGATAACTGAGTCTGGGACGTTAGCCGCCATGGGACAAACAGAGGAGAATAAGCAGAAATGTTCCAGGAACCCGCAAAGAATAGCAGTCAGAGCCTGGACTCTGGAGCCCAGTCCTGGCTCCACCCCTTACATGCTGTGTGACCTTAGGCATGTTTCTTGACATCTCTGTGCCTTTGTTTTTCAGTCATAAAATGGATATAATAATATTACTTATAAATTATATCATAATATTAATAATATAACAATCTGAAAATAATATACCATCTCACAGGATTGGTTAAAGAATAAATGTGTAAAGAGCTGATACACATAAATCAGTTATAATGGTGACTGGCACATAGTAGGCACTCAACAAATTTCCTAGTTATTACTACTATTAATTCATTCATTGGAGCCTGCTAGTGATAAACTTGTGATAATTCCCAATCAATATTGGTCTCTTCTTTCTCTGAGATTTGGCATATGTAACTTATTTCAGGCAAGTTAACAATAGATCTTTTACTTTCTTTTATTGTTATCAATTTTTAAGACGTAGGTTTGTCTTCTCTTCTCCATTAAAATTTTAAGTTCCTCAGAAGCAGGCTGTGTCTTCTGCTTGTCTTTTTTTTTTTTTTCTCTTGTTACAGCTCTGCACTCCATGCACCCTGACTTACTTGCCTTACTTGATTATCCAAAGAAATTAATCCCGACAGAAAATACTCTTTTTTTGTTTTTTGCTGGCGGTAGGGGAAAAGACATTTTCTAGCAGTTGAATAGCCTAAAGAATTGTCAGAGGGATGTTGAAGTCATCTGAGCCCTTGGTGTTTAAACTCCTAACCCTTAAAAAACAGTCTTAAAGATTCACTGAAGTAGATTCTCTAGGCAGCAGCCACAAAGACTGGACAACCTTTGTTTCCCTTCCTCTCCTTACTTCATGTGTTTGAAAATTACAGACTGCATTAAAAAAATAAGGACGAGAAAGAAAGATAGTCCATGAATGATTTTGGATTAATCCAAGCTAGCCTGGGTTAGTAGTGTTTTATTGTATTTGTCCAGTGCCTTTTCTGCATCTGTTGAGATGATCATACATAGGATTTTTCTCTTTCTTTTTATTCATGTGGTGCATCATTCGTCTTTTAACTGTGCAATACCTGTGGTACATGCAAAGAGAAGAGCAATGAACCCACATGCGGGATCCTCAAAATGACACAATTCATATTTAATAGATCATAACATGCATACGCATTTTAATATGACCAGAGTAGTGGAAATGCTGCACAGAACTAACTCGACTGGTTTCATTTCACTTCTGGATGTGGGCGCCTTCTACCAGTGTGAGCTTCAGCTTGCGGATGTGGAAGGAAAGACTGGCGGGAAAGGAACACTTCTTCCCTTTCTTTCTGTGTCACCCATTTTCAGCATCAGTTGTCTAATGCAGGAAAGTAATGGGACTAAGAATGAACAGGATGGGGTTTCTTGGCTGGTTGTGTGTCATAGAATGCCTTTGCCTTTTTTGCTGCATTTGAAGAAAGTTCTGGTTTAATGGCAAGCTTGCCCTCTCTGAGCTGTCAGTGGCCCTGCTGATTTGTCGTAGATGCGTTACACTTACTTGTACTGGCTTTGTGTCTTGCGGACAGAACTCCCATGCATCAGGGCCACCGGAATTCTGTGCTCACAGGGCATCCAGAACACCATATGCAAATAGGGCACCAGCAGACAAGCAATTCCATGTACCTCCTTTGCTCATGCGAATGCTTCATTGTCCCCTTAGACTTGACTTACAAAGCACAAGTTCAAAGATAAAGCTCTTAAGGATTTCAGAGGTATAGAGCGTGACCACAGGGCACTGAACCAAGCCCGGGCCCTTCTGAGCATGGGGCCCTGTGTAACTGCATAGGTCACATGCCTAGGACACATGTATATACTTCTGTTTTGTATACTTCTGTTTTGTCACTGCCCGCTGAGATCACTTTCGAAGACTCCATATCCTAAAGTAAACATGTTAGCCCTGCAGTGGAGGTTGGTTTATTCTGGGCCCTGGGTTCAGATTCTCCAACTTGTGTTTCGTACAGAGAATGTCAAACTCTAAAAGTAACACACTTCTTCAGGGTAATTAATGAAATGTCTTGTTTGTGGTCTCAGGCATATTCCTGAGTTTTTTTCAACAATAGTACTGGCAGTAAAGAGATCAGCCTTGACTTGGTGTAAATTGTTTCATTTGGGTAATAGAGTAGACTTTTGTGTTGCTTCCTACAAAGAACATCCTTTTTCTTGTCAAAATGGTACCCTGATGATGCTTTGGGGCATCCCCCACTTCATACTTCAGCTAAAGCCCATCTATCTCCAGGCTCCTGGGAAGAGACACATGACATTGGATGAGCCAGTCAGAACGGGCTGCTCTCCCCCCCTCCCCGCCCCTCCATAGTGATTGGTTCAGGGATGGACAAGTGACCAATCAGAGACAAGAAGATGCACTGAGATTTTTTTTTTTTTTTTTCCCCCTGAAACTTCGGGAGAGAGACACATACTGCTTCTTGTTGGATTTTGAAGGAAGGAAAATATGAGACTTGGCGAGGCTAATCTTACTGAAACACGGAGCTTGAGAATGAAGCCAGCTCCATGGAAGAGAGCAGAGTGATAGATGAAAATGCATCTTTAGAAAAAATTAAAAAAATTTTTACTTTCAGTAGTCTTCACTCTTTTTGGCATATAGCACTCTGACTTTTTGACAAATGCATAGAGTCGTGTAATCAGTGCAACAATCAGGATACGTCATCCCATCCCTAATTCTTTGTTTTAAATTCTTAAAGTTAAATCCTAGCCCTGATCCCTGGCAATCACTGTTCTGTTCCCCCATCCCTCCAGTTTTGATTTTTCTAGAATGTCACAAAAATGGAATCATACAGTAGGTAGCTTTACAGGTTGCCTTATTTTAGGCAACAAAATGTGTTTGAGATTTATCCATGTTGTATGTATATCCATCGTTTGCTTTATTGCTAAGTTGTTTTCCATTCAATGGCTGTACCACCATTTGTTTGTTTATCCATTCACCCATTGAAGGAGATCTGTGAAGATGCATGTGGATGACATTGTTTAAACGCTGCATCCAGCCAGACCTGAAGCTAACCTCTCTCTCCAGCTGTGCCTGCCGTTAAATTCCAGTTTTGTTTAGACTTGCATGGTGCGGATTTTCTGTGAATTGAAAGAATCATTTTTGATATCAACAATGGCCGGAGGATGGGAAGGCTAGTCTGAACTAGTGGGAAATCTAAAGCGAAGACACTCCACGTATGACATTCCTACTAATGCAGTCACACAATCACAAGTCGCATTATTGGGTTCCCTCATGGTACGTCCCTGATGGGTGGCAGGAAGTAACACCTTATTTGACACAGAGGGAAAGTGAATCCCAGGGGGATGAAGTGACTTGGTGCATAAATTGAGCTGATGGCAGACGTGAGACGCCAGCCCAGGTGTCCTTTGCCTGTTGTAAGCCTCAGCGACCTCCCTATATCTGGCAATGGCAGAGCTGTCAGGGTTGCTTAGTGAATTTCCCTCTCTTACTTAAACAATCTCTATGGGGTCCAATTTAGAATAAATATAAGTGGAAATTAGAACAAGCTCATCAACATTTCCCACTGTTCAACAGCTGATGGTGCCTTAATAGGAGGTCAAAATTACTGTCACTAAGATCTATATAATCCGTTTAATAATGCTCTTTTTACATCTGGTGCCCCATGGAAACCTCTCATGTTGGCTTAAGAGCGCTTCACTTTGTTTCTCCGAGTGCCTGTATCTCCTTGCTAATGAAAGCACAGCTTACCTTAAGGAAGACATATGAAATTTGTTCCAGCTTTTTAGTAGGCGCAGGATCAAAGCCATCCAAATGGTTAGCCTATACAATGTTGTATTAGTTTGGTATCACTAGCTGCTGTAATAAAGAAACCCCAGCAGTGGCTCAGCACATCATAAAATTCTTTCTTGCTCCCATCTCATGTGGGTGCCATATTTGGCAGGTGGCTCTCCCCCAGGTGGAGACTCAGGTGTCCAGGCTCCTCCCATCTTATGGCTCTGCCATGGCCTGGGGCCTCAGAGTCGCCTGCTTCTCAATGGTGGAAGGTAAAAAGATACGAATTTTGACCTCAAAGTGATACGCAAGACAGGCTCTTATTTCATTGGTCAGAACTAGTCAGATGGCCACGCTGGAATGCAGGATGGTCCCTGGCTGAGCAGCCATATGAGATACAATGGATGGAAAGTTTCTGGTGCTGTCTTTTTTGACAGGTAGCCATCTCTCCCATAGACCCGATGCCTTGTGGTCAAGATTAAGACCACTCTCCCTTTACCCCACACTCAAATTTCCAGCGTCTGTTCAGCGCTGTCCTCCCCTGCTTGGCTAGTTTTGGGTTCATGCAGACAAAGCCTACTCACCCTCAGAGTCATGCATGCATATGGGGAAAATAAAATGGCTCAGGATAACTTTCAAAGAAAGGCAATCGTCTTCCATCCCTCTGTAGCTTTGATCTCTCTCCCTGAAGTCAGCCAGGTCCAGCCATTTCTGCTTTTAGTTCTGTGAGTGGTGATTCTTTTTATCATTCTACATACCATCCCCTATACCTCTACTCCTTGCGTTTAACAAATTTAAACAGCAGCGCTCTCTCTATAAAAGACGAGAATTTAGCTGATTTACACTTCTCCTTACTTTCCTTTCTTACCGGTTAACACTGTATTTGGCTGTAAGTCACAGAAACCCCTGGCCATCATAGCTTGTAAATGGCCATCTTCCTTCTGTGTCTTCAAATGGTCATCCCTCTGTGTGTATCTATGTCCTAATCGCCGTTTCTTACAAGGACCCCAGTCATGTTGGGTTAGGCTTAGGCAAGTGGCAGCTGATGTTATTCCATTGGTTCTTTAATCTCGTGTTGTGGTTCGTCCCTTCTGACTTCCGGCGTTACTTTCTCAGTGTGTACCTTCAGTGTTCATGGTTGCACGGTGGCTGTCTCACCTCCATCCCCTCTCAGGATGGGAGTCCCAGCACCCACACTTTTACACCTGACATTCCCGTCAAGAGTTAATTCAGTTTCCTTAGAGAAGAGCTGAGTTTTGATTGGAGGTAAAGACCAAGTATTCTGCCCTTTACTATGGGTGGGGACTTTGGGAGGAGGGCTGCCTGGACAGGGTGTCCCATCTGCAGAACTCAGTTACTCCCTTGGTTTTCAGGGAGTAAAACCACTTTCTACTCTTGTCCTTACTCTGTGGGCCAACATGGAGGCGAGAGCCCCTTGGAGCTTCCAGTGGGCAGAGTAGTTCCAGCTCAAGCTTTCCTCTGTTGTCTTGCCCATCAGTGCACTTTCATCCACTTACTATCTTCCATAAATTTGTTGAAATATCTTATCTTCAGATGGCCCTCCTCCATTTCTCTTGTTCATAAGTTTATTCCTTTCTGTACTTTTACGCTTTTATTTCTCCGGGGTTTCTGTAGAGATGCAAGGAAATGAGTGTGTTCAGTTTGTTACTTAAAATCAAGTTCCATATCTTTCTTTTTAAGGGAAAAAATGTCAGTATTTCTCTTAGATTAAATAAGCAAGAAGCCATGTTTATTCTAGAAAACTTGAAAACACATAGAAAAATGTGCCAGAATGGACTTCCCTGGTGGTGCAGTGGTTAAGAATCCACCTGCCAATGCAGGGGACACAGGTTTGATCCTTGGTCCAGGAAGATCCCACATGCCACGGAGCAGCTAAGCCCGTGCACCACAACTACTGAACCTGCACTCTAGAGCCCGTGGACCACAACTACTGAAGCCCACGCATTCTAGGACCCACGTGCCGCAACTACTGAGCCCACGCGCTGCAACTACTGAAGCCCGTGCGCCTAGAGCCTATGCTCCGCAGCAAGAGAAGTCACCACAATGAGAAACCCGTGCACCTCAACGAAGAGTAGCCCCCGCTCGCCGCAACTAGAGAAAGCCCGCGCATAGCAGTGAAGACCCAACGCAGCCAAAAAAAAAAAAAGGGATAATGAAGAAAAATATGGCAGACAGTGGCAAGGCATCCGTAACCCCCATAAGCAGACCCTCATCTTCAGGTAAGGGTCTGACTGGGTTTGGGGCAACTTGACGGAGCGAATCTAAAGTGATCCTGAAGACAAAAAAAAAATAGTCAAGATGAACTGATAGAATTTTGATAAAGTAGAGTAATCTCTCAATTATAGGGCTCCCATAACAAAGTACTGCAGATTGGGTGACTTAAACAGCTGAAATTTATTCTCATGGTTCTGGAGGCTGGAGTCCAGGGTCAAGGTGTGGGCAGGGCTGGTTTCTCCTGAGGCCTCTCCCCTTGGCTTGTAGACAGCCGTCTTCTCCCTGTGTCCTCACGTGGTAATCCCTCTGTGTGTGTCTGTGTCCTAATCTCCTCTTCTTATAAGGACCCATCATAACAGATTAGGGCCCACTTAATTACCTCTTTAAAGCCTCTATCCCCAAAATACAGTCACATTATTTTTCAATTAAAAAATCCTTAAACTATGAAGTCAAATAAAATACTTCTGCCGGCTTATTCAGTTGTGTGCCAGTTTCTGACTACTATCAGATTCTCACTTTACATTATACCCCAAAAGAAACTTCAGATGGATTCAAGAATTAAACGTAATACATGCAATTCGATAAGAAGGTAGATCCAAAATATTCTCATCACGAAAAATATCAGTTCATATACCCATCACCTCAGATTCATCATCTGAGGTGATAGGTACATGAATTAGCTAGATTGTGGTGATTTGTTCAATGTAAATCATCAAATTGTACACCTTGAATATATACAACATTTTTTCCTTTTTAAAAATTGAAGTATAGGGGCTTCCCGGGTGGCGCAGTGGTTGAGAGTCCACCGGCCGATGCAGGGGACGTGGGTTCGTGCCCGGGTCCGGGAAGATCCCACATGCCGCGGAGCAGCTGGGCCCGTGAGCCATGGCCGCTGAGCCTGCGCGTCCGGAGCCTGTGCTCCGCAATGGGAGAGGCCACAGCAGTGAGAGGCCTGCGTACCGCAGGAAAAAAAAAAAATTGAAGTATAGTTGATTTACAATGTTGTGTTAGTTTCTGGTGTACAGCAAAGTGATTCAGATATATATGTATATATATCATTTTTCATATTCTTTTCCATTATGGTTTATTACAGGATATTGAATATAGTTCCCTGTGTTATAGAGTGGGACCTTGTTGATCTATTTTATATATACAACTTTTAATGGCCCAAAATACCTCGATAAAAAAGGATTAAATGCAAAAATGTAGTCACACACATGAATATACATATACCCACCCATAGAAACCCACTTGAGGGTATAGGTGAGTATATATTTGATCCTGGGACATTGGGAAGGACCTCTTTGGCATAAGAGAAGTGGTGGATGTCATGAAGAAAAGATTAATACTCTTCCTTATGTTTTAAGTCTTGTACACTGGCCTTGGATGGTCTATGCAGAACATTTGTGCCCCCAGATCTTGCCGGAGAATATAGTCTCAAAACCTCTGCTACTCACCACTTTCTAAAACCTTAGCTGGTTTGGTAAGAAAGCACGTTCATGGAGGAGTCTGAAGGGTCGAATTCTCCTCTAGGATCTTGTTCTGGATTTTATTTTTCCATCAGGCCAGACCTTCCAAGAGCTGTCAGCTGTCTTGCCTCACAATCCTCTGTCCTCTGCATAATCGCCTTTGCCTGACGGTCCTTCACTGTCGCATCCCGCCTTGTGCGGACATTAGGGAACCTGCTAATAAATTCACTGTGTTGTAGGGATGCCATTGTGTCCCTCGGGGCACCACCACCGGAGGAATTTCTCTCAGAGCCAGGAAAAGCTTTGCTTCTTGCTTTCATCTTATGAATGGGGTCCAACTGGTGATCTCATCTCGTGCTTTGAGAGCTGGACAATTCAGAGGCACATTTGCAGTCCCTTTAATCATTGCTGAAGCTCTCACAATGTAGACTTTGCTTGCTAAGCTTTCCTCTGGCAGCAGAACATAGTGGCTAAGGGTGTCAACTCTGCCTGGAGCTTGACAACTTGGATCCAGTTTCCCCTCTGCCACTTACTAGTTCTGGGCTCTTAGGCAAGTCACTTAACTGCCCTGTGCCTCAGTTTCCCCATCTATGAGTGGGGCTGATAATCAAATCCTCATAATCCAAAAATTGTGAAGATTAAAAGAGTTAATACCTGTGAAATGCTTAGACTAGTGCTTGGTACATCATAAGGATTGTAAATAAATGATGACTGTGATGATGATTCTCTTCTTTTCTCATTGCCCTTATTTCTCTATATTTTTTATTATCACTGTAATTTATAGTCATATCTAATCCTTAATGGATTTATTGGTATATGACCCAAGACTTGCCCTCAAGACAATGAGTGACTATTCATTTTTGAGTACCGATACCCGCCTGCTTTTTGAAAGTTCACTTTATGCCACTTGGCTTTTACGAAAGAATTACATTAGTACCATTTTTCACTAACCTGAAAGAAATCTAAAGAGGATTTCCCCTTTTACAAAAAAAGGCGAAAAGTGAAAAGAGTGTTCAGTGTTGGTTTTGCAGTGAGCCTTTACAGAGGTATCGTGCACCCCAACGGTGAGAGTGGCACCACCAAGCTCCTTCCCCGGAACTACATACACTCAGCATCTCAGCATCAAGTCGCCATAGCTTTGAACTGTATGAGCACCTGTGCTTTATCTCCCTTTATTTTGTGCATCGGTTAGCAAGATGTGCTCTAAGGTAATTGCTTCTTTGCTTTGTGCCATTTCGGCTTACGAAAGACTTCACAGGAATGATTTACTTTCAGATAGCGGGGGAAACCTGTATACACAAAGTACCTACTGTGTACCAATAGTGTCTTTGAACTTTTCGTGGTGTTTCTTTCCACTGCTGTTCAGTTGAATCATCTAGAGAACATAGAAACAATTGGGCCCCTCCCCGAGACCATTAAAATGAATTCTGGTGGGCAGGGCTAGGTATAATACATATGTTCTTTACCATGTGTACCTACTATGTAGCCAGAGTTCAGAATCCCTATCTTAGGATGTGGCACCGTGTCTAAAAGGAGTTTACCTTTGTGTGGAGATGAAGTCGGTGTCCACCTCCTCCTGAATCCCACATTCATATTTTCACCTGTCTCTCCATCATCTCCCTTTCACCTTAACTCGAATGTGTCCAAACCAAAGTCCTTATCTTTTTCCTCCAGACCGGATGTTATTCCCATATTCTCTATGCCACTGATAGTTCTACAAACTACAATATAGTACCTAGGAGTTCTCCATGGTTCCTGCTACGATTCTGCAGCCTCTGATGGGGACACACAATTCTGGATTCCTGGCTTCTTCTCTAAAAACTCTCACTTTCCGGGTTTTATTTTGTGTTTCTCTAGAGTCTCCCTGTCTCCCTCTGGACCAAGAAGGAATTATGGGACAGCCTGGAGATCAAGGAATAAGAGTTCTTCCTTTCCCCAGCGGGCTCGATGTGAAGCTCTATAGGGCGGTGGTTAGGGGTGTACACTATAGAGCCAGCTTTTTGGAATCCTGACCTGGAACCATCATTTACTAGACTTAATGCCTCTCTGCTGCTCTTTTCTCTTCTGACAAACGGGATCTCAGTTGTTAAGTTACCGTCTCTTCGTTCCAAACTCTTCTTTTCGTTCTCTGGTCTTTAATGCTGGCGGCTGGAATCTGAAAACCACATTTCTCTTAGCCAGTTGTTTCTTGTGAGCCTCTACTAACGGGGGTGGGGGTGGGGATGCTATAGGAGGTTGCAGGGCTGGAGCTGGGAGAAGGGACCTGCTCTCTCCTGTCCGTTTCCTGTCTGCTTCCTGTCTGCTTCCTGTCTTCTCTTCTCCTTCCTGTTTCCCCCCGGCTTCTGGTCTGCTTTTTATCTGTTTCCTGTCCTTGTGAACAACCCATGTTTGGCCACACAGGGCTCCCCAGTTTGAAATTTGAGAAGAATCTTGGGACAAAGGCGAGCCTCCCTCCAGCCTGAGGACCAGCTGGCCTTGGTGGCTTCATGCCCTCTTGTCTGTATGGTCTCTCCTCTCTCAGCCATGGTATATTTTATCTGATTGAGAAAGACAGAAACTCATCTGACTTTTCCCATCTTACTGTTATATGGGTGGCTTTTGAATTCAATAGTTAAGCATTGGCTGCCTTTTCTTGGTTATGTGATCAGTGACTTGTGTTTCAAATGCAGAGGCGTGGAAGAATCTGGTCCCCAGGGTACAGTGACGGGATACAGTTGGGGGTGGGAGCAAACTGGATGAGGATGTGCAATAAATTCCACCACAGCTGGTCGTTAATGAATAACTCACCACTTGCACTTCTCCTCCTTAACCTGAGAGCGTTTGGTTTGACTTGTTGCATTGGCTACTCCTCCTGAGGCTCCAGGCCATGTGCAGGGGTTTACAGGTAGCAGTGCTTTTCCACAGTTATTGTTACCTTAAAGGTATGGATCTCTCGCTGCTTTGCCAGCAACTGGGTCAACTGTATCTATTTTCCTGCTCTATCTGGGAATCCAGGCTGGTACCTGGGATGGGAGACAGTCACCTGTGACAGTAGAGCGATGAAAGCCTCACTGGGTATGTAGGGATTTTGTCCATGAACCTGGAATAGTGAGCATTGAGTTCCGGCTCCTTCAGCTGACCTGCATATACCCTTGGCCTCACGGTAGAGCCACCAGACCGGTTGGCCCTAGGGCCATACAGAGAAGTGGAAAGCCTTTGGAATTGGACAGAGCTGGTTTGAACCCTAACTTCGACCATGTTCAGATTGCATAATTTCTCTGTGCCTCAGTTTCACCATTTTCCAAAGGGGACTAACTATTCATCTCACAACCATTGTGATAATCAACGGACTTAGCAGTTACATATGCCCAGGTGTGCTTAGCGGTTACGTATGCCCAGGTGTGCTTAGTGGTTACGTATGCCCAGGTGTGCTTAGCGGTTACGTATGCCCAGGTGTGCTTAGCGGTTACGTATGCCCAGGTGTGTTGGCACATCACAAGTGCTCTGTAAGTGCTGTTTCTCCTTTAAGTGGTATTTTTTCCTTCCATGTGAGAAGTGCAGCTCTTTGCTTGGCAAACCTAGCAACCAGCTTAGTGACCACAGCGATGTGATATTTGAGAGGACATGGATGGAGTAATAATGTGATGGACCAGTGATTTGTTAATACTAATGATATCTATTAACAACCCTGGGGAGAAGCCAAAGAAAGGCTCAGAAGGAACACAGAGAGATTTATTCTCTCAAGCATTAAACCATGGCAGTCTTAGTTGATGGACATTTACTCAGCACATATTTGTTTACTTTCTTCTGCTAGGTACTGGAGATTCAGCAATAAACTGGATATCAAAGTCTGTGCTCTCATGAGCTTGAATTTTAATAGAGAGACTAGATAGAAAATAAGTAAACAAGTAAAAGGCTAATTTCATATGGTGACGCTGGCCTTGAAGAAATATAATAGGAAGGTGTGATTAGTGACTGGATGTATTCGTCAGGCTTTAGCCAAGAAAAGAGAAACCACTCTAGTTATTTCCACAGAGGGAATTTAATCAAGGGAATTAGTTACTCGGGTGATGGAAGATCTGTGAAACCAAGTCGGGCATGGTAAACACCTTCTGGGAATGGTAAAGTAATCCAGAAATTACCAACAGCAGGAAGCTGCTACCAATTGGACTGAAGGGACAAAGTGGGGAAATTGGATGATCAGAACCCAGAAGCTGGAACCATCCAGTAGATCTTAGAACTACTGCCTAGGAGAGCTGTATCCATGGTGGGGAGTGTGAAGAGGGCTGGGATCAGAGAAGAGGCACGGTCTCTGCCAGGAAATGCTGGCAGACAAGGGGAGAAATACCTCCCATGCTCCACCTTCTACCAGAGCATCCCATTGCATCCAGAAGCCAGGGAGCAAAGGAGCTTGGGAAGTGTAGTTTCCTGTGATGCAGAGAAGAGCAGGGACAGGGCTGGAGAAACCCTTCCTGAGCTGAGAAATCCTGGTGGGAAGGAGTCTGCTCTGCTCACAGGTGGGTGATGAGCTTTGCAGCAAGTGCAAAAGTTCACAGAGGAAGGCACAGAAACAGGGTGGAGATAGACAGGAAAACACGAGTGTGAATGAACTCCTAGCTCATTTCTCCATCCCAGAAACAACTTCCACTGCACCATTCTGAATGGATATGAATGCTTCCAAGGGCCTCCTTGTAGCTCCTGGCCACCATGACCATGGACATGGGGGTACCCAGATGGTGGCGGCAAATTACCAGCTATTCTTCAGGACCACCCTTTGACAGATCAGTGAGCAGTTTCTCTTGCTGATGGTTTCCAAAGACCTGGCCATCTGGCCCACTGGAAGGAGAGCCTTCTATTCCTGGCTGTGCACGTCTGTGTTGTCTTGTGGGAAAGAGAAGAGACTCAGCTGCAGACATGTCACAGGCCTTGACCCTCAGGTGGGTGACCAGGAGCCACAAGACTGGTACTCAGCTTCCAGGTAGGGCTGGCGACGGTAGTGGAAAGGTTTGTGAGTCTGTGGGCTGCGTTATCTTGGAGCTACAGGTCCCTCCACTCCTGACCAAGGCATGTGCCCAGGAGTATTTTTTGCGTGCCAAGCACAGCAGTGATGTCCACCCACGCACTTTGGGTCACGGAGTCCCTGCCGGGATTCCCAGCGCCCTGGGAGTTGCATCATTCTGGGAAGTTGTTAGTTTCCCCCCGAAGTTCTCTTTGGGGCTTCCTCGGAGCCATCTGCCAGTCAGAGCATCCTTTAACCACAGGGCGTCCGTCTGGAGCACCTTGTGCTCTTGATGAGCCTGCACTTGATTTTCTTCTCGGCTCATAAGGGGGGGCAGTGATGAGAAGCCCTTTGCAGCTGGGCCTCACTACAACTTCCTCATTTTCTATTTATTTATTTATTTTTGGCTGTGCTGGGTCTTCGTTGCTGTGCGCGGGCTTTCTCTAGTTGCGGTGAGCAGGGGCTACTCTTTGTTGCGGTGCGCGGGCTTCTCATTGCGTTGGCTTCTCGTGTTGCAGAGCACGGGCTCTAGGCATGTGGGCTTCAGTAGCTGTGGCACGTGGGTTCAGTAGTTGTGGTGCACAGGCTTAGTCGCTCCGTGGCATGTGGGATCTTCCTGGACAAGGGCTCGAACTGGTGTCCCCTGCATTGGCAGGCGAATTCTTAACCACTGCGCCACCAGGGAAGCCCAAAACTTCCTCATTTTCTGCTCTCAGGACCCACCTTATTCAGTCAGGTGGTAAAAAGCCTTCTGGGAAATCAGCAGACTGAATAGGGCCTCGTTTCACATTCGGGACTCTGGCCACACGGTCTACCTGCCAGTGGGAAGAAGAATGGTGCCACTATATGACATTAGGGGACTAAAGGTAGGGGTGTTAGCTTCTCAGACCCCGGATGTCTGTCTAAGGACAGTCTCTCGTCTTCATAAAATGCTCCTAAATTTGGATGTCATATTTTGTGGCAATCTGGTTTGAGGACAAAATGAGGATCTGGCAGCTGATGTTTATGGCTTTCCATATAAGCCTCAGACAAAATTTATATTGCATTTTGCTTGAGTTATGGTGGGACAGGATTGTAAACTTCACACTGTCATTTCAGATAAAATGCAGGCTTTGGTCATAATAAAGAAGAGAGAAGGCTCAGCTTTAAATTTCTTGTAAATCAATTTTTGAGAGGTATAAAATATCGATATAAATGATAATGAAAAAATAAAACAAGTCCACAATGGAAACAGAGCATATTAAACTTTGCATTTATTTTAATTTCCTTTTCCGCATCTGTAAATAAGTCAGAATTTAAACCTTGCCTTGGGCTTCGCCTAGATTTTATAAGAAGGTAAAATTTGAACCTCTTTCTTCCCAAATCTGGTCAGCTGTGTGCCCACCCATCTCTGCTGAAGGATATTGTCAGGCTGTGGAAGACAGACTTCCCTCGTTGCCATTTAATTTATGGGTAAATTCACCAAGAATTTAACTTCTTGGTTTGGAGAGGGGAAATAAACCAACCAAAAAATAATTTAAATTTCATCTGGAATGGTGTTTCTGCATCGCTTGACATTGTCAAAATACAAATTGCCCCTTGGTGGCGGCAACAGCTAAAACTTTCCTTTGGATGAGGCTTCTTCAAAGTCATCTCTCTTCCTCCTCCGTCTTTGATCCGAATCCTGCCTGATCAATGGGGATGCAATCTGGAGGAAACCCAGGTCTATATTATGAAAGTGAATGTATCATATGCATATTTATGTATGTACATATATTACATACATACAATGTCTAGTATTGAAAATATATTTTAAACAGATGTGGGATAACTTAAATCAAGATTGGACGTCTGTTCTTTCACTTAAGATGTCGTAAGCATTTTCTCATGGTGCTACATATTTGTTGAAATCGTGGTTTTGATGATCACTTAATATCTCACACAGAGTAAGACTTTAATCATTTATATAATCGTTGCCCTCATGATGAGTTTTTAGGTTGCTTCCTGTGTGTTGCTGTTATAAGTCATACTCGTGTTGACGCTTGCACATTAATCTCCTTTCTGATGATCACTTATTTCCTTCTCATGAATTCCTAGGTGGAGAATTATTGGGATGGGCGTTTTGAAGGGTCTGAACGTTCACTTTTGTAACTGCCTTGTGTAGGTTAGCTGTGCCTTTCTCCAAAGTTTGCCCGCTCCTTGGGGGCGTAAACCACATCTGTCTTGCCCCTGTGATATCCCTACCAGGGCTGGAAATATAGTAAGTAAATATATTTAGATAGATAATTGGAGAAATGAATAACACGTCTCCTCCAGTAATTAATCTGACCAGGACTGGCCATATTGATGACACTTGAGAACTTTCTTTCTTTCTTCCCCCCCGACCCCATACACATTTTATTTGGTTGCACTGGGTCTTAGTTGCGGCAGACGGGCTCCTTTAGTTGCGGCACGCGGGCTCCTTTAGTTGCGGGACGTGGCCTCCTTAGTTGCAGCACGTGAACTCAGTTGCAGCACGCATGTGGGATCTAGTTCCCCGACCAGGGGTCGAACCCCGGCCCCCTGCATTGGGAGCGTGGAGTCTTAACCCCTGGACCACCAGGGAAGTGCCTCCTCCCTCAGCTTTACTGAGATATCACTGACTTGTAAAAAGTGTATATGTTTAAGGTGTACAATTGGATGTTTTGATATATGTGTACATTGTGAAATGATCACCATAATCAAGCTAACTAACATATTCATTACCTCCACCTAGTTTTCACTCTGTGTGTGTGTGTGTGTGTGTGTGTGTGTGTGTGTGCGTGTTGAGAAGATTTATTTTAAAATCCATTCTCTTAGCAAATTACAATGTACAATACAGGGTTGTTAGCTATGTCACATTCCAGTATGTTAGCTCTCCAGAATATGGTCATCTTGCTTAACTGAAACTTTGTACCCTTTGACCCACATCCCTCCTTCCTCTCCCCACAGCCCCTGGCAGCCACCATGCTACTCTCTACTTCTACGAATTTGACTATTTTAGATTCTGCATGTAAGTGAGATCATGCAGCATTTCACAGAGAACTTGCCTTCTGAGCACCTTCTTGGAGAAAGTATGCGTCAGCCCCTTCGTGGTTGTATCTGTTTCACAATCTCCTAATTACCATTTTGTCATCCACTAGGAAAGGAAAGCTCACCAAGGACAGCCCTGAAAAGGCCAAAAATTATCTAAGTCAACAGAAAACTGTATTTCACAGAATTTGTAACGGCTGCAGAAAAAATGTTACCAGGAGTCAGAGTCAATGGAGTATTTATTTGCCTTTTATCCTCTGGTGATGCTGTATTGTAAACACTGCTGCCTGGTTTATTTCCTCATGCTCTGGTTGGAAGCCAGGCTCCAGGGGCAGAGGTTTATTTCAGGGCAAGGAAGAATTCTTGTCTGTTCTTGGCCTGATTTGCCAACCCTGGTTCCTGGTGGGCTGTCTTCACTTTGAAGAAGCTTCTTGGGTCTCTGCTCTCTGTGTTTCCCCACTTGAAAGAAACACACACACACATATACATATACGCATGTCCACATATACATGTTTATGTATATTTATATGTATTTTAATTAACAAAGTAATATGTGATTATCATAACAAGTTTTAAGAAGGTAGAAACATAAATGGTAAAAGGCAAAAATCCTTTCTGGATTCTATAGATATACCAAACATAAATATATGTACATTTACATATGTACATATAGAATCTTACAAAATTACCCAAATAGGATCGTATGTGATACATTTATAATTTTTTTATGCTTAATGACAGATTGTGGACATTTTTTCAAACACGCTGCAGCTTCAGTTTTCTTACAGAGCTGCCTGTTACCCCATTGTAAAAGTGTATAGTTTATCTGGTCTCCTCTTAATATAATAAACCTTTGGAATGGTTTAAACTAGTAAATAATAATAATGATAGCAGGTAAAGATTGAGCATTTATGTGTGTCAGCACTGTTCTAAGCCCTTCATATTTATTAACTCGTTAATCCTTACAATCATTTCTAATTATATCCTACTTTATATGAGGACGTTTGAGGCACAGAGAGGTTAAGTAACTTGCCCAAGGTTGCTCAGTTAGGGAGTGGCAGAGCCGGGATTCAAATCCAGGCTTCTGGCTCCAGCACATAAAATAAGTTTGTCTGCAATTCAAAAGGATGCTGCCGTGGACATCCTTGTAGATAAACAGATCTTTATGGATTCTCACTCGTGTTTCGGAAGGAGAGATTTCTAGAAGTGGGAATGCTGAGCCATCGCTTCACCCTCCTTTCAAAAAGAATTAGGCGATGTCTAAAACATCCACGTGGACACCCCATCCAGGAGGGATGAGAAGAAGCATAAATATCAAAGTAATCAAGCATTAACACGTCATATACAATGGTCCAATGCCTGGTTGTACAGTGGGCTTGGTAGGTGTGCAGCCTACTCTCTGGGGGGTGATTACAACAGAGATGACCACGATCCTCTGAGTTCGGGGCTTTGCAAGAGCAAGAGGGTGCGACGTTTTCCCTTCCGGGGGGGCGTCATTCAGTCACAGGACGATTGGATCAGTGGCCCACGGGGCTCCTTCCCACCCTTGCCCTGGTTATTTTGGAACACACTTTATGTGATGACAGGACTTTCACCGCGAGGAGTCCCAGGAGTCGGATGGGCGTGGCCAGTGGGCGGTGTGTTGTGTGGACGGGTGGAGGCGGCCCTGCGTGAATTTCATTACGTCTCCGGACGCGGCTCTCATTCTTCCTCTGCTTCCGTTTCTCGTGCAGTGACGGAGAGCCGCGCCATCGTGGACAGCCTGCAGAGGTTTTCCTCGCTGCCTGCTTACCTTCCCACGAGCTTCCACGTCTCTAACGCAGAGTCCTTCTTCCTTAAAGAGGCCAAGCAGGACGTCACTCGGAACTGCAGTCTGCAGGCCCGGGTGGAGTCGTTCTTCATCTACCGAGCCAGGAGCCCCCCGATGGTCAATGCCAGCTACGGGCCATTTTCAGTCGAGAAGACGGTCCCCCCGGAGCTCCTGCTGACGTCCGCACCCTTTGGCAACACGGACCAGTTTCCCTTCAACTGGAAGTTGAAAGCCCACATCCTCGGTAGCTCCATCTACTCCAACAGACCCAAAGTGCAGACCTTGTTCTACATCACCGGGAGGGGCTGGGCCGACGGCGACCCGGCGGCACAGCTCCCCTGCGTCAAGATGTTTGCTTTCCCGGAGGCCAGGGAAGTGGCGGCCAGCTGTCGGCTGCAAGGGACCCCTGGGCTGTGTGTGGCCGAGCTGGAGGTGCTGCCCGAGTGGTTCAGCTCTGGGCTGGACCTGGAGCCCGAGGAGGAGATCCCAGCCCTGCTGGGCGGCACGGCCATGGAGCTCTTCTTCACGCTGTACCCGGCCGACCAGGCCGGCCAGTGTCCCCTGGAGGAGGACAGCAAGTGGGAGAACAACATCCACTGGGGCCAGGACAACCCCCCGCCAGCGCCTCCAGCCCGGGAGAGGATCGGGAGTGTCGTGGTCTACCCGACCCAAGACGATCTGAGGTGGTCCCTGCTGAGCCTGGACGAGAACGTCGTTATCTCCGTTCCTCTGAACCTCGTCCGGGAAGGGGACACCGCCACCTTTTTGGTCTCTCTGGCCAGTGGCTCTGTGGCTGACCACTTCACTCTTAGGTAAGGGGCTGTGCGGGGTTGGATGGGATGGAAATCAACTCTTGATCATCAATGAGTTGTTAGTCTGTCAAGTGGCTGTTGATGCTTTGCTGAGGATCCAGCATCGTGAGGAAACTTACAAACATAAAATAAGACCCATCAAAGCAACACACCAGACACTGTAAAGCAGAGTACTTGGGGGTGGGCCCTGGGCATCCCTGTTTTCTAAGCACCCCCTAAGTATGATTCTGGTATGAAGCCAGGATGAAAACTTCTGCTTTGAGAGCAGCAGTTCGGGCTGTGAGGTCCAAGTTTGTCCCCTTCAGGCTCTCAACGTGATAGTCTGAACCTCTTATTACCCCCTTGATGTGCCAGGCAGAATCCCATAATGCCCGGAAGTGGACACCTTGTAAATGACTTCCAATTTCTAAATCCATGAAGGAGCTTTCTGAGACAGTGTTTCCCACCTTGCAGCTTTTCATCAGTAAAGAATGCTTTGTCAAAGCAAAGCAGCTGTCTCTCTATATGACAAAGATTTGGTTTTAGGATTGCAGAAAGTGAGGAACGTCTCTGCGCTAGGGGGACAAACCTGTCTTTAGCTTATTTTGCTCACATAGGTTCCTGGGTAGCAGTAGGAAGCAGCAGTAGCTCTGCTACATACTGGCTGTGTGACCTGGGGCAAGTCCCCTAACCTCTCTGGGCTTCAGCTTCCTCTTTGGTAGGATGGGGATAATGATGGGATCCATCTCCCAGGGTTGTTGTGAGGATTACACAAGTTAATAAAGTTCTTAGAATAGTGCCTGGCACATGAGGGGTCTCCACCGAATGTTAGGCTGTGGTGTTTCCCGGTCCTCAGACGCCGAGCTGGTAGACATATAAACTGCAGTGCATGTGGGGCTTTGTTTTGCTGGGTGCAGGTGAGGAAAAATAAGAATTAATCGTGAGTCCAGTATGGTCCTTCTGATTCTGACGGAGGCCGATGTACCAGATCACGTCTGTTTGGAGGTGCGCTTGTTCAGAGCCTGGCAACAGGATCCCGAGGCTCTGGCAGATCCCAGGTGGGTTTAGTAGCCCACAGGAAGCGGGCTTCCTATTCGGAGCCCCTTGAGTTAGTCTTGGTGGTAAAACTGATTCCGAGATTGATGTGGACCCAGCCCTGTGCTAGTCACTCCACTGGTGGGGCTGGGATGGTCTAAAACCCAGTTCTTGCTCTGCAGAGATTCTTCCAATGCAAGGCAGTGCAAGCTGCTCACTATAGACCAAGAATGGCCAAGGGATGGTTTCTGCTTTCCTGCTCCTCCCTCTCCCAAGGCAGACGTGACCAGTCAATTGCAGCACCTCAGCACTCCCTCTGCTGTGGCAGACATTACTAATCTACTGCACTGAGCTCAGAACTCCAGGCAGCCCCTACCAATTCATGTGAGGTAGAGGGTATGACACTTAAGACTGAACTTATTTGCCATCCCTGATGTAGAGAGAATGTTGTTGGGTGAGAAGTTTGAGGAAAGGGAGAGCAGGTGGCCTGGTGGTCAGGGAAGTCTGGGACCCTGGCTGGGAAAGGCATTTCAGGACAGGGGGAATGTCATAAACAGTACTGGGTAACTTTCACTGGGGACTTAGAATGGTCCAGGCCACATTCTAAGTTGTTTACATGCCTTAACTCACTGAATTCTGACAACAAACAACTCCAGGAGGCAAGTATGGCTATCATCCCCATTTTCCTGAGGCACAGAGAGGTTAAGTAGCTTGCCCAAGGTCACACAGCTAGGGAGCAGTGAGTGTGAATCCTGGTGGTCTGTCTCTAGAGCCTGTGCCCTTCACCCCCATGGCCTACTGCCTTTCGAAGACAGGAGGGGGCAGCTGCCGCACCCCCAGGCTGCATGTGGCTCAGTCATGCCAGAGCTGAGGGTCAATTTAGGGAGGGAGAGGCTGCTGAAGAGGATCCAGCATCCACAGTGTAGAGGCTCCTGAAGTGTTATCTTCATGGTGGGTAGAAACGCCTCAAGTTTTTTCTTTGCCACAGAAGTTAATTTTAGAGCTGAAATGGACTGTAACACTGGCTTTCCCTTGAGAGGTCATATCGTGAATTGTCAGTCTCCAGGAAATAGTAGCCACAGGGCCTTTAGTTGTGGGGCCTTGGGACTGTCCCAAAGGAAGAACATCTAGCCTAGAGTTTGCAAACTGGTGGTCATAGCAAATCTAGGCCACAGATGTATGCTTTTTTTTAAAAATTTCTTTTTAAAGCTCATATGGCATCCCTTAAAATATTTAAAAGAATTGCCAACCTCTAATAATAGGGAGATCTCATGTGTCATTTACTTGGAAAGTGTTGAAGATTTGGTAACTTGGCAACAGTTGGCTGTAGTTAGGGAGTGGCTTTCCCCTTTAGATGGATCATGCATCGCCTAGTTCACCCCAGTCCCCACTACACCCTATTGTCCCACACCTGGCCCATTGCACTCACTTATCTGGCTCCTGTGAGCATTTAAGAACTCCTGATATAGTGTTGAAAAAAGGGGGATGCAACACTTAGAAGAGGGGCTAGATTCTAATCTATGAAGGCAGGCATCACCGACTCATTCACTGTGTGTCAGGGAGACAGAAGTGGTCAGTTGGTGCATCACAGGAAATGAAACATCCCCTCCATCATCACCAGAATTATTTAGTGAATTAGTTGCTTCATGTAAAGCAATTAGAAGGGTGCCTGGCACCCTGCAGATGTTCAGAAAGTGTTAATTGATACTATTATTGACTATAATTGATGCTGTTATTCATACTATTATGTGTTAATTGATACTATTTAAAAAATTTTTTATTGGAGTATAGCTGTTTTACAATGTTGTGTTAGTTTCTGCTGTACAACAAAGTGAATCAGTTATACATATACATATATCCACTCTTTTTTAGATTCTTTTCCCATATAGGCCATTTCAGAGTATTGAGAAGAGTTCCCTGTGCTCTACAGTAGGTCCTTATTAATTATCCATTAATATTTTACATACAGTAGTATGTATATGTCCATCCCAATCTCCCAGTTTATCACCTCCCCTTCCCTCCCTGGTAACCATAAGTTTGTTTTCTACATCTGTGACTCTATCTCTGTTTTGTAAATAAGTTCATTTGTACCATTTTTTCAGGTTCCACATATAAGCGATATGATATTTGTCTTTCTCTGTCTGACTGACTTCACTTAGTATGATAATCTCTAGGTCCATCCGTGTTGCTGCAAATGGCATTATTTTGTTCTTTTTTATGACTGAGTAATATTCCATTGTATGTATGTACCACACCTTCTTCATCCATTCGTCTTCCATGTCCTGGCTATTGTAAATAGTGCTTCAATGAACATTGGGGTGCATGTATCTTTTTGCATTATGGTTTTCTCCAGATGTATGCAATCGATACTATTAATTCATGCTTTTTAATAATTATGTATACTGTGCCAGGCTCAAGTTGTATCTCTCATTGTATTATCATGGGCACTGTACAAAGTATTCATGCCCATTTTATGAATGTGGAAACTGAGACTCAGAGAGGTTACGGGTTACCTGCCTGAAGTTGTGCAGTGGGGAAGCAGTGGGACTGGGGTATGGGTCTGCATGCAGGAGTTGAGAACTCCCTTTTAAAAACACTCTTTTCGGCTGTTCTGCTTGTGTAGGTGGGGACTGAGCTTTACCTCTCGAATCTTTCTGGGTCAGCATCTAGAGTTTCTTGTCTTTATGCCTTCCTAGATAGGACTTTCATTTCTTTTTGTTTGTTTGCTTACAGAAACTTTATTCACGTGTAAATGATATGACAATAAATTTGATTTAAAAAACCAGTATGTAACTATCAATTGCATTCTTATACAAGGATAAAGTTCTCATTTCTTTTACTGGAGTGTAGTTAATTTACAATGTTGTGTTAGTTTCAGGTGTACAGCAAAGTGATTCATTTACACATACATACATGCATATATATGTATATATTCTTTTTCAGATTCTTTTTTGTTATAGGTTATTACAAGATATTGAGTATAGATGACTATTATTTCTTACGCTGTACTTTATGGCCAGAGAAGACTGCACTGAAATTATGGCAATAAACGAAGATCACCCAAATGAGGACACACAGAGCCTATTTATCCAGAGCTTGCTGTATGGCAAGGGGGTCAGTCGCCATCATTGGCGTGTGGCAGAGACTCAAGGGCAGATGGGGAAGGGGGGATGTTTTCCATGGAAACAGGGAGGCTCAGGTCTGCTCCGACTGTTGCCGTGGGGAAGCTGCAGGTAGGCTCCCTAGCAGTGAGCATCTTATGTGACGGATCTGGGGAGCGTATTTGGCTTTTTTCTGGTTGATCTTGAATTGCAAGCAGAGGCTGTAAAAAGGGCAGCTGACAGTCGTGGATCAACTTCAGACCTTTCTGGGCTGCTTGTTGCCGAGGCTGGGTTTGGCTTTTTGGCTTGGTTGCTGCAAGGTTGTGGGTCAGATTTTTATTGTCATATATGGTCTGGCTGTTGTCTTTTTGTGTATTCAGGCTCTCAAAATAAAACAGTTTTTGGGCCTAGGGGAACGTATTATTTCCCAACATAACTGATTGTCTGTTTTAATCATGTCTTTTATGAATGAAATGTGACATACTTCATTCCGGCTCAGATGAGACCCCGGATCAAAGCGTGAACGTGCACAAGATTCGCTGAGATCTAATTTTAGAGCTGAAGATGTATGGACAAGGGACAGATGTGTGCAGTTTTCATGTGTCACATTGCTATTTCTGACTGCATATTGTACTGGGGCCGGTTTAAACAAAAGTTCGATTGGTTATTCTTTAACACAAATAGATTCTGTTAAACGCTAGTATCTAAAACTGACCCTATATTGAAAAGCCTTTTAGCAAAGGGTTAAAAAGTGTGGTTTGGAGGGGTTGGGGGCTGCTGGCAGGGCAATGCTAGGCTGGATTCGGGGTAAGTCTTTCAAACCAAGAAAGTTTGACATGTTATGAAAATTTCCCCACTCCATCTATAATGTCTCCAAGGCTGAGAGTGATCCTGAGAAACTTTATCCCTGATTTATGAAAATAGCTCTTTCTCAGCTCACATAGAGACCCTCCTGGGCTGACCTCTCATCCTGTTAGGCTGTGGAGCCCAGTGGTTAAGATTGTAGACCCTGCGGCCAGACATCCTGGGTTCAAATCCTGGCTCTACCACATACCAGCTGGGTGACTTTAGGCAGGTTACTTAACCTCTCTGTGCCACGGTTCCCCCATCTCTAAATGGGGGCAGTTTATGCTCTAAGTGGCTATTTAGGAAGCATCAGCTTTGTGCTCAGCCAGATTCTCCCATTTCATCTGTTGTCACCCAATCCTTCTGGTTTCTCAGGCCAAACATCTAATCACCGGACTGACTTTTGCCATTTTCTTATACATCCCCCTCCATCTGAACAGTCCTCAGATCCAGGGGCTCTTCCTGTAAAGTATCCAGGATTGAACAACTGCCGTTGCTATGACCCAGGTCAAGCCAGGGTCCCCTCTTGGCTGGATGCCTACAGGAGCCTCCTGACAGGTCTCCCAGCCTCTATCTTTGCCCTCTGAGGTCTTGACCGAAAGCCAAAGTCCTCATATGGGCCCACAGGCCTGGCATGATCTGACCCTACCCCACAGCCCGCTGCACTGCTCTGATTTTTTGGACATACTTTATCATTTATGTTAATGACATACTATATCAGTGTTTATGGCCCACCTCTTCCTGCTAGAATGTGAGGTCCGTGAGGGTGGGGACTTTTGCCTCATTTGTTCTTTGATGTGTCCTAGGGATCCAGAGCAGTGTCTGACACACAGTAAGTGCTCAAGAAATATGTGTTGGAACACCCATTTATGATAAAACCCCTCCAGAAAGTAGGCATAGAGGGAACTTACCTCAACATAATAAAGGCCATATATGACAAACCCACAGCCAACATCGTCCTCAGTGGTGAAAAACTGAAACCATTTCCACTAAGATCAGGAACAAGACAAGATTACCCACTCTCACCATTATTATTCAATATAGTTTTGGAAGTTTTAGCCACAGCAATCAGAGAAGAAAAAGAAATAAAAGGAATCCAAATTGGAAAAGAAGAAGTAAAGCTGTCACTGTTTGCAGGTGACATGGTACTATACATAGAGAATCCTAAAGATGCTACCAGAAAACTACTAGAGCTAACCAATGAATTTGGTAAAGTAGCAGGATACAAAATTAATGCACAGAAATCTCTTGCATTCCTATACACTAATGAATGAAAATCTGAAAGTGAAATTAAGAAAACACTCCCATTTACCACTGCAACAAAAAGAATAAAGTATCTAGGAATAAACCTACCTAAGGAGACAAAAGACCAGTATGCAGAAAATTATAAGACACTGATGAAAGAAATTAAAGATGATACAAATAGATGGAGAGATATACCATGTTCTTGGATTGGAAGCATCAACATTGTGAAAATGACTCTACTACCCAAAGAAATCTACAGATTCAATGCAATCCCTATCAAACTACCACTGGCATTTTTCACAGAACTAGAACAAAAAATTTCACAATTTGTATGGAAACACAAAAGACCCCGAATAGCCAAAGCAATCTTGAGAAAGAAAAACGGAGCTGGAAGAATCAGGCTCCCTGACCTCAGACTATAAAAGCTACAGTAATCAAGACAGTATGGTACTGGCACAAAAACAGAAATATAGATCAGTGGAACAGGATAGAAAGCCCAGAGATAAACCCACGCACATATGGTCATCTTATCTTTGATAAAGGAGGCAAGAATATACAATGGAGAAAAGACAGCCTCTTCAATAAGTGGTGCTGGGAAAACTGGACAGCTACATGTAAAAGAATGAAATTAGAACACTCCCTAACACCATATACAAAAATAAACTCAAAATGGATTAAAGACCTAAATGTAACGCCAGACACTATCAAACTCTTAGAGGAAAACATAGGCAGAACACTCTATGACATAAATCACAGCAAGATCCTTTTTGACCCACCTCCTAGAGAAATGGAAATAAAAACAAAAATAAACAAATGGGACCTAATGAAACTTCAAAGCTTTTGCACAGCAAAGGGAACCATAAACAAGACGAAAAGACAACCCTCAGAATGGGAGAAAATATTTGCAAATGAAGCAACTGACAAAGGATTAATCTCCAAAATTTACAAGCAGTTTATGCAGCTCAATGTCAAAAAAACAAACAACCCAAATCCAAACATAGGCAGAAGACCTAACTAGACATTTCTCTAAAGAATGCTCAACATCATTAATCATTAGAGAAATGCAAATCAAAACTACAATGAGGTATCATCTCACACCGGTCAGAATGGCCATCATCAAAAAATCTACAAACAATAAATGCTGGAGAGGGTGTGGAGAAAAGGGAACCCTCTTGCACTGTTGGTGGGAATGTAAATTGTTACAGCTACTATGGAGGACAGTATGGAGGTTCCTTAAAGAACTAAAAATAGAACTACCATACGACCCAGCAATCCCACTACTGGGCATATACCTTGAGAAAACCATAATTCAAAAAGAGTCATGTACCAAAATGTTCATTGCAGCTCTGTTTACAATAGCCAGGACATGGAAGCAACCTAAGTGTCCATCAACAGGTGAATGGATAAAAAGATGTGGCCCATATATACAATGTAATATTACTCAGCCATGAAAAGAAATGAAATTGGGTTATTTGTAGTGAGGTGGATGGACCTAGAGTCTGTCATACAGAGTGAAGTAAGTCAGAAAGAGAAAAACAAATACCGTATGCTAACCCATATATATGGAATCTAAAAAAAAGGAAAAGAAAAGGAAAAATGGTCATGAAGAACCTAGGGGTAAGACGGGAATAAAGACGCAGACCTACTAGAGAATGGACTTGAGGACACGGAGAGGGGGAAGGGCAAGCTGGGACGAAGTGAGAGAGTGGCATGGACATATATACACTACCAAATGTAAAATAGATAGCTAGTGGGAAGCAGCCGCATAGCACAGGGAGATCAGCTCGGTGCTTTGTGACCACCTAGAGAGGTGGGATAGGGAGGGTGGGAGGGAGGGAGACGCAAGAGGGATGAGATATGGGGATATATGTATATCTATAACTGATTCACTTTGTCATAAAGCAGAAACTAACACACCATTGTAAAGCAATTATACTCCAGTAAAGATGTGAAAAAAAAAGAAATACGTGTTGGATGAATTTGGAAGTATTGCAAGGCATCATTGCTGGATGAAGGGTATGAATTGTCAAGACTATGAATTTATGAAGTAAATAAGTAAGGATTTCATAAATATTGAAGGTAGCGACACTTGAGGATCCAAGTCTAGCAAAAGTTTCCTCTTGGCTACAATGTGAGAATGGATTCATCATTTCTAATCAAATGATGGGCAGTGCCAGTGCATCATAAACTTTGGTAATTCACACAGCACCCTTGGGATTTTTTTTTTTTTGTCATATCAGATACCACCATATCCTACCATCATAATTTATGTCATATCCATGTGCCTTCTGCATGCAATTTTTATTTGCTCTTTTTCTTTAAATCACTTAAAAAACTTATATAAATACATTTAAAAGGACACCTCACATCTGCCACCATAAATAGAAACCAGTATTACTTGTTCACATGAAAGGGTATTACAAGGATAAATTATGATAATAACAACAGCCAAAAAAAAAAACCCACTACTAAGTTCTAAGTAGGTACCATCACGTGTGGAAGCCATGAACTTGAGGTCTGCTCTCTGTTTGAAAGGGAGTTGAGCATGTGCTGCCGAGAGGTGAGGGCCATGGAGACTTGCCCCTGGAAATCATCACAGCCCCTGTAGGAGTCTCACTCAGTGACTCCCTGTTATTTAAGCCACGTCTGTGCAACATCAGGACCATCTGCAGACCCAGGACCAGGCTTTGGGAAAACTGGCTGATGATGACTTTCTCATCCACGGGATCAAGGAGGCACCAGGAAGCATCACGTCCTGGTCATCTCAGTCTCCCCCATGGATGTCCTTTCTCTGACGTCACTTACTGTTCCACACCACTTCCTTGGGGACTTACTCTGTACCTTGCATTGCTAGTTAATGCTCCAGGTTGAGAATGTCCGACACCCCAAAGCCTTCTAGATCCCCTGAGCACATACACCATCTTCCTTCATTTCAGCACCGGCAGAAGCGAGATCAGAAAGCGAGATCAGAAGGGGTCGGAGGCAGAAAATCTAGTTGACTGTGCGGTGGGTGAGCCCTCAGGCTCGAATCTAGCTGTCACTGATGGAACAGATATTTTGTGATCACCTATTAGGTGTCGCCCACCTTTGGTTTGCTTTTCTTTTTTCCTTCTTTCTTTTGAAAAAGTCACACATGCTCTCGTCCCTCATCAAGTTCACACTCTCCAAGGAGGAAGACAGTAAACAAGCAAATAAACAAAATTATATGTCATTAAAACCCATGCCAAGGGCTATGAAGGAAACAAACAGAATGCAGTATATTTAAACTTCATTTATTTTAAGTTTTTAAAACTTTTTGTCTTGGGATAATCTTAGACTTATAGAAAAGTTGCAAAAAAATCCAGATTTCCACTCGTGTGAACATCTTAGGTAAGCACAGTATGAATATCAAAACTAGGATGTTAACATGGGCCTAATATTATTAACTCGTCTACAGACATTATTAAAAAGTGCCATGTGTTCCTGTAACATCCTTTTTCTGCTCTGGGAGCCCACGTGGCATAGAGTTGTCGTATTTCCCTAGTCTGATGAATTCTGGTCTTCAGTCTTTTTTTTTTTCCTTTTTCTCTCTTTCATGATTTTCATAGTTCTGAAGAATACTGAGAATGTTCCTCAATTTGGGTTTTTTGGTATTTTCTCATGATTAGATTGGGTGTATGTATTTGTCAGGAATCCCAATGAAGTGCTGGTCCGTCTCAGTGTCATGTGGGAGGTACGTGATGTTGACATGCCTCATTACCAGTGATGTTTACTTAGGTTACCCCGTTAAAGTGGCATCTTTCCAGGTTCTCCATTGCAAGTATGCTTTCCCCCCTTTGTAATTAGTCATAACATCTGGGACGGTACTTTGTGACTACCAACATCCTCTTTCATGTTATACTTTTGAATTTTAGCATCTGTTGATCATTCTTGCCCAGAATGCAGTAATTTTTCAATAATTGAACCAGGAGTGAATATATCACAGGAGAATTTTGGCCCTTTCGGATCATTTCTTATTTGTATATAAGGAAGTGAGCCAATCGCAATTAGTCACCACCGAAGTCACTAGAATTTTTCTGCTGAAACGAAGGAAGATGCTCTATGTACTCAGGCGGTCCAGAAGGCTTTGAGGTGACTGCCATTCTTGACCTGGAGCATTAGCTAGCAATGCAAAGGTACAGGATAAGTCCCCGAGGAAGTGGGGTGGACAGGAATTGAGGTCAGAGGCGTGAGATCAGTGCAGTCCAAGGGGGTTAACCAGGGCAGGCTTAAATGGGCAGGTTTTGATCAGTTAAAGGAAAACAGTAGGGCAGTATGATCAAAGAGTGTGCTGTGCCCAGGACACTGTTGGAAGGCAAGTTTTTTTAAAGGGTTTAGAATCACTGAGGCTTTCTGTCGAATTTCAACTCCCCCTTCCCGGCTATGTGACCTTGTACAGGTTACCTCACCTCTCTGAGCCTTGCCTTCCTCTCCTATATAAGGAAACTAGTAATAGCATCTGTCTTTTGGGATGGCCGTGAAGAGTAAACGAGATAATGCAGGAAGGTACTTGGCTTCAATTTTGCCTGTGATGCTTGGTGCTATTCTCAGCAGCATCTGAGTGGCATCTGAAAGCTTCCTCCAGCACACGCTATGGGGATTCCCGCCACGTGCATTTAATTAGCATCAGTCACGTGCCAGGCTCCCCATTAGACCTTACGTGCGTCCTTGTGACAGCTCTGGAACTTACCTGTTTCCTCTACTTCCAGATGAAGAGACAAGCTCACAAGCACTAGGACACTTGCCAGAAAGTGACAGAGCCAGGACTCCAACCAGACCCACCCACTTCAAGCCCTCACCCATCTCAAGGCCCCCCATTTCAGATGTTAGTAACCTCAACTCAGGAATTCCCTGGCGGTCCAGTGGTTACGTTTCCGTGCTTCCACTGCTGGGGGCCCTGGGTTCGATCCCTGGTTGGGGAGCTAAGATTCCACACGCCGTGCGGTGCAGCCAAAAAAATAAATAAATAAAAGTTAAAAAAAAGTAAAAAAAAAATCTCAATGCTTACTTTCATATTTAATAGCAACCTGTTTGAGTAAGGTACCTCAGGTGGCACCCAAAATCCAGGCTTTATTAATTTTTTCCCCCCAAAGAAAACTCAGATTTCCCTTGAGGAAACTGTGTGTAGACACAGATGCTCTGAAATCTGCAATCTCAGAGCCCAGATCAAGTCTAGGGCTTAGAGCTAAGGTTTCAGCAAAGCTTAGAAAGGAAGGCAGGTGATTATTTCTCAAAGAAACTGTAACCTCCACAGTGTGTTTAGCTAGCTCCAAACGTCATGCGCTGCGTTCAGTCAGTGTATTTCTGTTACTTAGTACATGGTGCTCAGTCCCAACTGTACCCTGCTTTCCCTCCCAAGTTCACTGGAGTCTGGGTGCTCCGAAGGAGGTAGGGAGCAAGTGTAAATTTCAGAGGCTTGAGGATCCTAGCTACAGGAGAGGATTTTTTTTTTTTTTTATTGAATGAAAGATTTTTTTTTTTTTTTGCGGTACGCGGGCCTCTCACTGCTGTGGCCTCTCCCTTTGTGGAGCACAGCCTCCGGACGCGCAGGCTCAGCGGCCATGGCTCACGGGCCTAGCCGCTCCGCGGCATGTGGGATCTTCCCAGACCGGGACACGAACCCGTGTCCCCTGCATCGGCAGGCGGACTCTCAACCACTGCGCCACCAGGGAAGCCCTGCATTATATTTTTAATGGTTGCTTCAGGGCTTGCAATATATATACAACTTTTCACAGTCTACTTTGAGTTCGTGTGTCATTTCTAGTAAAATGTAGATAGATAGTAGGTCCATTTTACCACCCGTGTCCTTGAAAGCTAAAGTTATTTTATATAATTCCATAACATAAAATATTTTAAAAACCCCAGAAGACAGTATTATAATTTTTGCTGTAAATAGTTTTGTGTATTATAAAAAATTGAAGAAAAAGCACAAAACGAAATAGGTTTTTGCATTTATCCAGTTGTTTGCCATTTCTGACACCCTTCATTCCCTTCTGCTGGTGGCTCTGTCTTCATTTGTTGCCATTTCTCTTCAATATGTAGGACTTCTGTTGGAAGTTTTTTGTAGTGCCAGTCTTCTGGCAGTGAGTTCCTTTTATCGGAAAATGTCTTGATCTCATCCTCATTCTCAAAGAGCATTTTTGCTATTTATAGAATTCTGGGTTGGCAGATTTATTTTTTTCTTTCAGCACTTTAAGAATGTTGTTTCACTCTCTTGTGGCCTCCAGAGTTGCTAGTGAGAAGACAACCACGCATGGAGTTTTTCCCCTGTAGGGAATGTGAAGACAACCACGCATGGAGTTGTTCCCCTGTAGGGAATGTGTTGTTTTCCTTTTGCTGTTTGTTTGTTTTATATGCCTTTCAACAGTTTGGCTATGATGTGCAGAAGCATGGCCTTCTCATGTCTGTCTTGCCTTGGGTTTGTTGTGTACTTGAATTTGTGCATTTATGTCTTTCATCCACTTTGAGAACTTTTCAGCCATTATTTATTCAAATATTTTTTTCTGTCTCATTTCCTCGCTCCTCTGCATGTCAACTGTAGGCTGTCATTGAGATCATTTGCTATTATCTAATGGTTCTCTGATACTCTATTAATTTTTTTCTGTCTTTATTCTTGTTCTATACACATTGGATAACTTCTCTGGACCTGTCTTCAAGTTCACTGAATCTTTTCTTTGTCATCTTTATTTAGCTATTAAATTTATCAAGTGAAATGTTGTTTTCAGATATTGTAGTTTGATGTTTGGATGGAGAGGTGGAAAGGGTAGTTAGAAACATGGGTCTGAAACTCAAAATAGTTGTCTCTCCTGGAGATGGAAATTTAGGTGTCTTGGATAGTTTGATCATAATAATTGAAGCCTTGGGAAGGATGAGATTTTTTTCAGTAAAAATGCTGAGAAGAAAAGAGGGCTTGTGACTGAGTCCTGAAGAACACCAACATTTAATAGTTTGATAAATAAAAGAGGAGAGTCTTCAGCAGAGCATCCAGAGAAGGAGCAGAAAAACCAGGAGAATGTGATGTAACACACACCGAGAGAAGAGACCGAACACACGGGAGAGTCAATAGAGGTGAATGCTGCTGAGAGATCAGGCAAGGAAATGAAAGTTATCCTTTGCATTTTACATCTGGGAGCCCTTGGTGACTTTAATAAGATGATTAATGGACTCTTGTGGATAAAAGCTAGATTGCAGGGGTTTGGGGATAAGATATATTAGTTAGAGATTTAGGTCACCTACATGTAGTAGAAATCCCAAAGAACACTGACCTCACCAAGACAGGGATAGATTTAGGGAAAGGCAAGAAGTTCCACAGATAAGTATCAGTCTGGTGGATCAGGGATGTCAGAGCATCAAGGATTGTATGATTCCCTTGGCCTTTCCCTCATTGTCACAAGATGGCTGCTGCAGTGGTGGCCATCATGTCTACATTCCATGCAGAAGGAAGGAAGGAGGGAGAGGGACAAAAAGTCCCGTGCACCTGAGCCTGCCTCGCTTTAGGGAGATCTTCCAGAAGCATCAATCAGCATTTTTTGATTAATGCCCAATGGCCAAACTGTTCTCATGATCAAATCCATCCATGGTGAGTAGGGAATTGTAGGTGTTTAACTGGGCATAATGCCAGTCTCCTCACCCCAGATCAGGGTTTTCTTGATGAGGAAGAAATGGAGGATGGATATTGGGTGAGCGATTAGCAGTATCTGCCATGCATGATTTGATGAATACAGGGAGCACAGTGTCTTTCAACGTCATTTCCAGCGTTTAGCTGGGAAGAGGAGGAGAAGCCGGAGAGTAAACTGGGGGCCTGGGGTATCAGGAGGATTCTTTTCCCTAAAGCTGAGAGAAGCCTGTATGTGTTTAAATGCAGAAGCAAAGCTCAAAGTCCTGGTGGGGCTGATTTCCCAGGGCCACAAAAACCTCCTCTGTGTACCTTGTAGAGTTCCAAGACACAATTGGGTGCCCACTCACTTTAGAGTGGTCAAGAATTTTATTTAAAAAAATAAGTAATTGTGTGCACAGTACATCTGATCCACGTGATTCATTAATGTGAAGCTGGTTCATTTTGCTCTTTCACCATTTTGTAGTTAACTGCCAATGACTTGGGCAGTAAATAATTGTAGAAAAATTCCAAGGGGCAGTACTAATCAGAGATGCAAACTACCCTCTGTGATCCTTTCATCCTGATCGGTGGAGTATTGCTTGGTGCCAGTTTCATTAGATTTCCAATAAAAGTATAGTGTACTATTCATCTCTCTGTTGATTCCATTAAAAATGAAAATACAGTCTCTACCTCCATTATGGTAAGATTGACTACCATTCACTGTCATTTAGATAAATTTCATAAAGCCAGGAAGGAGGAAGAGAATGAATTATATAATGGTGAAGCCTATAATCCATCATTTTAAGGTTAGATTTTTAAATTGCATTTCTTTCTATCTAGGTGGTCTAAATCCACACAACTTTTTGCAAGAAATTCACCAGGCACACCTCCATGTTCTTGGAGTATTTTATTCACACTTCTGATCTAGGCTTTATCCCAGCACATCACAATTAACTGAATTTGTGTCAGTGTCGGCTTATTCGCTTCTGCAGCTGGGGACTGCTGACTTGTCAGTCTGTGTCCCCGGCGAGGACTGGCAGGCAGCCTGTTAGAGTTCATGAAGTCTCCCTTGAGTCGAATTAAATTTGAAATTCAGAATAAGAAAACTTGCCATTTACCTCCAGGGTCCCAAGTAATGATTTTTCTTCACTGATGACAACACAGTTGCACCTGTTACCTCATGACTCCATGGGCAGTTTCCCTCTAAATGGGAAATCAAAAATCTTTCCCAGGACTCGTGCCCTGGTGGGTTTAGCCAAAGGCGCTTTCTGCCTGCCCTTGGGGTTGGGATGTCAGGATCAATGTTCAGAGACATTTTTCCAGAGGGAAGGAGTAGAAATAAAGATACCCATTTTGCATCGGTGAGGATCACAGCTGCGGATACTTCATACACAGTATTTGAAATTCTGATTGGATTAAATGGCAGGAGAAAAGTAAAGTGGCACCTTTCCTGTTGCAGATTTACGGCGATTGTGATTGTGAGCTAAGGAAGCAGGGAATAATATAAGGAGGACAGACCGATCGTTGATCAAGACCGGGTCCTCCTCTCCTTCCTCATCTCTCACTACGTTCCAACTACCTATACCGTCTCTTGGTTACTAGAAACCGCCACGGCTACTCCCAACTCAGGGCATTTTGTTTGTTCGCTCTGCCTGGGATGCTCCCCCATTGTGAGCAGGGCTGGCCCCTCATCACCTTTCACTTCTTACCTCGAATATCCCTTTTTATTTTATTTTTTGGCCACACAGCTTGTGGGACCTTAGTTCCCCAACCAGGGATTGAACCCTGGCCCCCTGCAGTGGAAGCATGGAATCCTAACCACTGGACCGCCAAGGAATTCCCTGAATACAGTATCCCCTTTTAAGAGAAGCCTTCCGGACCATTCCTAAATGGTCACCAACGCCAACCATGCTTCTCTTTTCCAGCCCCTTTTCTTCCTGGCACTCATCGCTGCCTGAAATAAACCAGGCTACTTATCAAAATTTGTTCACTTATTTCTTGTGGACGTTTCTCCTACACTGGCATGCTGGCTTCATGCAGGCAGGGACATGCCCCTGGCTTGTCACTGGGACTCAGTAAATGGGGAACAAACACCCTTGCCATCCCAGATACAGCAGTTAACTCGTGGGCGGACGCCTGTTATGGACCGAATTGTGTCCCTGGCAAGTCCATACGTTGAAGTCTTAACAACCCACCCCCAATACTTTAGAATCTGACTATTGAGAGAGTGAAAATGCGGTCATTAGCACAGACCCTAATCAGATATGACTGGTGTCTTTATGAGAGGAGGAGGTGAGGGCACAGACATACATACAAGGAAAAACCATGTGAGGACCCAGCAAGAAGGCAGCCACGGACAAGATGAGAAACCTCGGAATAAATCAACCCAGATGGCATCTTGATCTTGGACTTTCAGGCTACAGAACTGTGAAAAAATAAATTTCTGTCACTTAAGCCATCCGGTCTGTGGTACTTTGTAATGGCACCCCTAGAAAACGAGTTCAGTGCCCTACGATGGAAAACAAGTAACTTTTAATAGAATTAGCTGGTGGTTCAGAAGTTTCTTACCTTCCCTGAGCCTTGTCCTCTCCTTCATGACTCCTTTGTTTTCCGTGCTGCTTCAGTATCAAGTTTCAGAATTCGGAGAGCACAGATGTTTATTTTGGGGTTGGATTGATTTATTGGGGTCCCTGCTTGACAGATATTTGATCCACAAGGATCTTGCTCTGGACTTTGAGTGTGAAGAACATTGTTAGGGCAAAAGGAAAGATCTCACCAAGACCTTCTTACTCCCCAAAGTCCTCTCTTTGGAGCCTCATCCTTCTTAGATGGGAGATGACATTTCCACTTAAATTCTCCTGGGGCACAGGAAATTCTCCAATATTGTACAGAATTCTTGTGAGAGTTTGCAGAGAGGTGGAGCTCTTAGCTCACTCACAAACATGTTTCTTTCCTGGTGTAGATGTCGACGGTGGCTGGTTTTAACCAGTAAATTAGTCCCTTGAGTCCTAGATGTTTCCTGCCAGGGTTCAACTTGAAACAGGCAGAGGCGTGGAAGGAGACCTCCTTTGGGGCTTCTTGGGAATTTCAGCCACGCCTTCTTAATGCCCCTTCCATTTCAGAAGCCCCCTCCCTTCCCCCATGCTTCTCTTTCTTTCTGGTGTGTCCAGGAGTCTTCATTCTTGCTTGGCAATCATGTGTGTTGGTCAATTAGTCTCCCTCAGGGGTCGCTGGCTAATTGCAATTATGTACTGTTTAAGAAAACGGGGAGCAAAAAGAGACCATTTATGGCTCCAGAGAGAAATGAGAAAGAGTGGCTATTTCCAACGCTGCCTACAGAAAGGAAAAAAAACCCCTCAGTTTTGGTGGCTTCATGTTGCATGTCGAGAGTTAAATTTCATTTTGTAGCAGGACTGGATTGCACAGCTGAAATCCATAAGATCAGATATAACATTTCCATCACTGAGCAGGTTAATAAAGTCCATAATAGGATTTGCTGACCATAAGAACGGCAGACCAAGCGGCAGAAAAGTTTTATTTATTTGCCATCTGTATGTAAATTTTGCCATTATGGAAATTGTGTCAGAAATTGGACTGCAACTGTACTATAATATTTGAGCTAAGATACACACACAAAAAGCCACCTCTGTGTGTGTATGCACGTATGAATAATCCAGCTCATTGTCGCTTTCTCTAGGAAACTTGGTCTCAGACTCTGAATCTAATCTCTGATCACCGTGGACAATCTCATTTAAATAGGCCACAGGCACTCAAAGACTAGGAGACGGGGGTGAGTTTCCACGGCAGAAGGAGTGCCCATGCCTTGCCTTATTATTTGATCTCAATACGGTGCCAGTCCTTCCTTTTGTGACACCCCAGGTGACTATAAAGAACCCATTTCATTGCTAGAGGACAAGTATTTTTGGAGTTAATTATAGCTAGTCAAAGAAGAGAGGAACACCTCTTTGCTTTTATCCTGAAAGAAGCTCAACTGACATGAAGAAATTAAATTGGGACTCAGGAATGTGGATGTCAGCTATGTTACATAATTAGCATCCTCGGGTTGGTGAGCAGGCAGTGGCTGCCTTTCAGGAGCGTACATCACATTCTGTCACACCAGGTTAGACAGTTTGACTGGCCACTGCCTCATGTTCCCATAGTAACATTGGAGTCCAGAGAAAGTGGTTAGACTATTCACTGAGACCCACACATAGATTCAGTCACTTTCTGTGTTCCCGTGAGTTCTTAATTTTGTTGTTTCACTTACTTCAAAAGTTACCAGGTTCTAGAATGACTTTTCCTTTTAAATTCATCTTAGATACCACATAAAATCAGTCTGTACTTTACACTTTGGGAACTACGAGTTCAGGGGAAGAGTTATTTCAGGCTACACCCGAGATGAGTGTAGGTTTTCAAGTACTAAACATAGGTGCTTAGGTAACGCTGAGTTATCCAGTGAGAGCTGATTCCTTTTGCCTCCTCTTTCTATCCTGGTTCAGTCAAGGAGATAGTCTCTGTTTGATGCTCCAAAGTCCCTTGCATCCCCTAACCACTTGCCGATCTCCTTGTTGGTTGGTTTTGGTTTTTCTTTGAACAGTGTGAGTCCACACCCCAGGTTGGGAGCCTTTGGCAGGCAGCAGTGGCTGGCTAGAATTCAATAACATTGTTTTATTATACTTATTTCAGGGGTTTCTTCTCTTTATGGAAAGTGATATCGGTTTTTTCAGATGGCAACACTGAGTTGCCATAACAGAGTATTGCGTAGGGTTCCCTGTGCTATACAGTAGGTCCTTATTAGTTATCTGTTTTATATATAGTAGTGTGTATATAGCAGTGTGTATATATCAATCCCAAACTTGTGCTGATCTTTTTAAAATTTATTTTTTATTGAAATATAGTAGAATTACAATGTGTTAATTACTGCTGTACAATAAAGTGACTCAGTTATACATATATATACATTCTTTTTCATATTCTTTTCCATGATGGCTCATCACAGGATATTGAATATAGTTCCCTGTGCTCTACAGTAGGACCTTGTTTATTCATCCTGTAGATACCACTTTGTTAATCCCAAACTCCCACTCCTACTCTCTCCCACTCCCCTCCCCCTTGGCAACCACCAGTCTGTTCTCTCTGTCCCTGATTTTCTTTCTGTTTCATACATAGGTTCATTTGTGTCATATTTTAGATTCCACATATAAAACTTGTGCTAATCTTTTTTTTTTTTTGGCGGTATGCGGGCCTCTCACTGTTGTGGCCTCTCCCGTTGCGGAGCACAGGCTCTGGGCGCGCAGGCTCAGCGGCCATGGCTCACGGGCCCAGCCGCTCCGCGGTATGTGGGATCTTCCTGGACTGGGGCACGAACCCGTGTTCCCGGCCTCGGCAGGCGGACTCTCAAGCACTGCGCCACCAGGGAAGCCCACTAATCTCGATTGAACTTCTCAGATACACATAATGGAGTCACCCCTTCCCTGGATTAAACTTTCTCTGTTTTTATGTATGTATGTACTTATGTCTTTGTTTCACTTATGTGTATTCTCCTATTTATTGCATGTGTGACATTAACGAACTACTTCTGCTTTCTACAAAAGAACAGTTACCTAGAAAGCCATTTGTAGCTAAGGCCCTGATTCTACAGGCTAAGCAGATGCAGTACTTCACACTCCCATTGGTTCTCTTTCCAAACTATAGTCTGAAATTGTCCACTTCTTTCCGTCTCAAATTCCACCGGCCCTGTGCAAACCACCATGGCTCCTGACCTGGAGAGTATTGCAATATACTCTCCTAACTGGCCTCCCAGTCTCCCCTCTTGCCCCACTCATCCGTTCTCCCCATAGCAACCAGAGTGGCCTTCAATACCCACCAATCAGGTCATCCCCGCCTTCTGCTTTGATGGCTTTGCACTACACCGAGAATAAGCACGCCGGCCTGCAGATGTGATGGGGCATGTCCAGATGGCTGTGTCCACCTTGGGCCACTCTTCCTCCCACCTACATTTCCTGTTTTGTTATTTTTTATTTTTTAATTTAAAAAATAAATTTATTTATTTATTTTATTTTTGGCTGCACTGGGTCTTCGTTGCTGCAATGGGCTTTCTCTAGTTGCAGTGAGTGGGGTCTTCTCTTGTTGTGGAGCATGGGCTCTAGGGCAAGTGGGCTTCAATAGTTGTGACACATGGGCTCAGTAGTTGTGGCTCCCGGGCTGTAGAGCACAGGCTCAGTAGTTGTGGCTCACGGGCTTAGTTGCTCCGCGGCATGTGGGATCTTCCCAGACCAGGGATCGGACCCGTGTCCCCTGCATTGGCAGGCGGATTCTCAACCACTGTGCCACCGGGGAAGCTCTCCTCTGTTTTAAACGCTCCGAGTTGTCCCTGATCTCCTGACCAGACTCTTACTGCCTCAAGAGATCTGGGGAGAGAAAGGGAGGTGCTGATTTTATGTGTCAGCCTCGCTACCAAGCAGTTTGTGTCCCAAACTGAAGTCTGCCTCAACTCTGTCCCAGCTTAGGGCATTTAGAAGCGGGTCTGGTAGGACATTAGGGGTTTATATTCCACACAACTTCCAACCTGCTGGGGAGTCCAAGGCCCTAACCTTCTTCTGTGAAGAGCGTTGTATGGTGCACAAGTGAGCGTAAGATGTGCGTGTAGGTCCCCAGCAGATCCTAAGACAAGGAATTGGGGTCCAGGTGGCTCATCTGGGAGATGATGGCAGAAACCAGAAGTGTGAGGTGGGGAAAGTGGGGCAGGGAAGGAGGAGAGACTGATAAAGCTGAACGGAGGGATTCCTGGGGGCTTCATCCGTCTTTGGAGCTGTGCAGAAGGTACCTCAGAATTGTCTCACTGGAAGATGGGGTGGCCGGAGTGTTTATCTGCCGGCTTCCATCCCAGTTGGTTGAATATTGCCCTGGGGTAGTAACTGGGAGGAAACATCAGAGAAGCCAAGAACACTTTGGTTAAAAGCCACAGGCAGTGTATATACACTACCAAACGTAAAATAGATAGCTAGTGGGAAGCAGCCGCATAGCACAGGGAGATCAGCTCGGTGCTGTGTGACCACCTAGAGGGGTGGGATAGGGAGGGTGGGAGGGAGACGCAAGAGGTAGGGGATATGGGGATATATGTATATGCATAGCTGATTCACTTCGTTATACAGCAGAAACTAACACACCATTGTAAAGCAATTATACTACAATAAAGACGTTAAAAAAAAAAAAAGCCACAGGCATGGGCACATGGAGCTGTCCACCAGGGCTGTGCTGAAATCGGGCGGGCTGAGAGGCGGGGATGCGGAGGGATGCTTCACACGTGTCTGCTCTGTTCGCGTGTGCTTATGTGTATATACGTGCATGCACGTGTGTGTGCGTATGCATGTGTGTGTGTTCACATGCATAATTCATACAGGGACTGGGTTGGGCAAAGTTGCGGTTCCTCCTACTGGTGGGTCTACAAGTGGTATGCATCTGCTGTGGAGGGAAATTCTCTCTGGATGTCTGTGGGAAGTGCAGTTACTACAGATCACAGGTACATGTGATGTTTGGGGCCAGCTGAAGTGGATGCTTGGGTGGCGTCTGGTGATTCTGATCAGAGGGTCTTGGTGGGGGTCCTGCCACTTACCTGCCCTGGATCTGGGCCCATGTCTGGATTTGGATTTCCATCCTTCCCCTTCATTCTGTGAGATGCCTGGTCTCTCTCCCTCCCTCTCTCTCTCTCACTTTTAACATCTTTATTGGAGTATAATTGCTCTACAATGGTCTGTTAGTTTCTGCTGTATAACGAAGTGAATCAGTTATACGTATACACGTATCCCCATATCTCCTCCCTCTTGCATCTCCCTCCCACCCTCCCTATCCCACCCCTCTAGGTGGTCACAAAGCACCGAGCTGATCTCCCTGTGCTATGTGGCTGCTTCCCACTAGCTATCTATTTTACATTTGGTAGTGTATATATGTCCATGCCACTCTCTCATTTCGTCCCAGCTTACCCTTCCCCCTCCCCATGTCCTCAAGTCCATTCTCTACATCTGCGTCTTTATTCCTGTCCTGCCCCTAGATTCTTCAGAACCTTATTCATTTATTTTTTTAGATACCATATATATGTATTTGCATACAATATTTGTTTTTCTCTTTCTGACTTACTTCACTCTGTATATTACAGACTCTAGGTCCATCCACCTCACTACAAATAACTCAATTTCATTTCTTTTTATGGCTGAGTAATATTCCATTGTATATATGTGCCACATCTTCTGTATCCATTCATCTGTCGATGGACACTTAGGTTGCTTCCATCTCCGGGCTATTGTAAAAAGAGCTGCAATGAACATTGTGGTACATGACTCTTTTTGAATTATGGTTTTCTCAGGGTATATGCCCAGTAGTGGGAGGTTCCTTAAAAAACTAAAAATAGAACTACCATATGACCCAGCAATCTCACTTATGAATCTATTTCTCATAAGCTGTCCAGATGGGGTTTCTATTGGACAAAGAACTGTGACTTACAGACTTCCTTGAGTGTTTGACTTTTTAGGTTATTATCACATGATTTTATAGCAAACATAAGTAATTTCCATTGTGCCCCCAATATCTTTAGATTCCTAAAACAGAGACAAAAGTAGGATATGGTTCACCTTTTCTTCAAAGGCAAATGTAGTTTCTCAGTGCAGTTTATCATCTCTTATTTTTCTAGTTGAGATCACTTGGTTTTATCTTTTTCATTCCAATAGATGGTCCCAGGATATTGAATGATAATTCTTAACAGGACATTTGGTGCAAGAGAATGAAGAAGTGCATTCTTACTGCCTTCTTAATGAAGCATGATATTGGATGGTGGAGAAAAAAGACACCTAGCAGTTGGACATCTGAGTTCTAGTCCTGGCTCTTTAGGACCTTACTCAGGTCACTTCACTTCTCTGAGCCTCAGTTTCTTAATCATAAAACCATTAGAACAGCTGAGATGTACCCCAAATGCAGAGGTCCTTGAAATGTTTAAAAGCCCAGGAGAGATAGGTGGTTTGATGGCTGTAATCAGATGCCCAGAAATTCCACTAAGCCCAGTTTGATAGCATTGCTCTTGAAGTGTGTTTCAGGGTTGAACCACTCTTCAGATTATTCTAGCTCAGTCTAAATTTGTGAAAGCTGTGGGTGTTTTGCTCTTGAAAAATCTGTTTTCTTTGCCTTCTCTTTGCTTGAAAATCCTTTCTGTTTGTGGCTTCCCATTCTTGGCTGTTCACCAGCAGCAAAGACAGAGGAGATGTAGACAGGTGAAGGCAGGGTGCTGTTGTGTTCCCCAGTGGAGTGCTTTGACAACTGAAGACAAACTCAGTTCCTTCTCAGCAGCTCGATTCATCCTCCAGATAGGTTTCCTTCTTTCTTCTGAGCTGTTGAGCAAACCTAACCTGGAGTGGGATTCTCAGATTTCTCTGCCCTCAGCTGAATTGAGCCAGACAGGGCTTTCTTGTGGTAGAAAATTGCCTCTTTGATTTGCAGCTTGAAGACCCCTGGGTGCAGCTGCAGGTTGGCTGCAGGGTGTGAGGCTGCCTGTGAGAGCTGGTCCAGGTCATTCCTGGAACTGGTGTTGCCCAGAATTTCAGTTTTCCCATCCCTACCCGCCACCCCAAACTATTTTTCCCTTACTATTTTCATTTCAATTGATACCCATTTTGGGGGGGCAATACATTTATCTCAAAATAAAATCTTATATTGCTCCCTTAAGGCAGAAGATTAATCTCTTGATTTTCTGGCTTTATTTTTTTTCTAGTACACATTAAAATAAATGTGTAGCTATGGTAGGAATGAGTTTATCACCTAAACCTATTTACCTTGGGAATCCTGACCAGAGAGACTGGGCAGTTGGCATTGTCTTTTTCCCATGAGATTTCACTATTTCTTCTGCCTGTACGTAATACCAGTACTGCTGTTCAATTAATATTTTTCTTTAAATCAGCTCATATTTTTCTTGAATTTACCTATAACAGGAACTTTATATCTCTTCTATAAATAGAAAACCAGTATCATTTGCTGTGAATAGAAGGCAACTGTAATAATAGTTATGCAGAAAAGCCAGTGTTGTAACATTCAAGCAAGAAGGTGGCAGGCTCTAAAATGCCTTGATTTGGGGGCATATTAGTTTTCTCTGTTTAAAAGGGAGATTTGCAAGTGTTAGAGGAAGTTAAAGACATTGAGACACTCAACTGGAACTTTCCACCTTTTTTTTTTTTTTTTTTTTTTGCGGTACGCGGGCCTCTCACTGTTGTGGCCTCTCCCGTTGCAGAGCACAGGCTCCGGACACGCAGGCTCAGCGGCCATGAGTGGGAGGAAGGGAAGGTCAGCTCACTGGTGAGGAGAGAGAATATCTGGCCAAGGATGGTCTGGACATGGGTCAGCATTGGGACTCTTGATGTCTTCTGAATCGGGGAGCAGTGTATTAAAAGTGATTTTGTATGACAGTCTCTAGGTCCATCCACATCTTTGTGGAATCTAGAAAAATGGTACAGATGAACCGGTTTGAAAGACAGAAACAGAGACATAGATAGATGTAGAGAACAAACATATGGACACCAAGGGGGGAAAAGTTGGGTGGGATGAATTGGGAGACTGGGATTAACATATATACACTAATATGTATAAAATAGATAAGTAATGAGAACCTGCTGTATAGCACAGGGAACTCCCCTTCACTTTGCTGTACAGTAGAAACTAACACAACATTGTAAAACAACTATACCCCAATAAAAAAGAAAAAAGAAGTGGTTTTGTAGCATTGCTGGCTAATGGAAAAACGCCCATCACAAAGAGCAAATTAGTAGATTCTGCTGGCTTTTGCATGTTTGTTCTTAACAGTTTGTTGCCTTTTGTTCTCTACTTAATGATTTGTCTGTTGCTGTTTAAAACACCTGTGGACACAAGACAGGGTACATCAATGGGTGAAGAGGCTGAATCCAGTGAGATGGGCGTAATGATGGAGCACCGGCGGAGCTAAGAGGGCACAGCCAGTGCCAGGCTCCAGGGTGGGAATAATCTTGGCTTTTAGCAGGAATAGAAAGGGGGAGGGTTTTCCCAGATCCAGTCCTATCTGATTAAGTTTTTGCTTCTGTAGAGATAAGAACAGTTCACCACATGAAGGCACCTTGGAGATGCAGTTTTGGTGTCGCAACAAGCAGTGTCATGATCCAGCTGGTATCACACCAGGAACTGTTACCCAAGTTTGAAATAAATCTCCAGCTCTCTAAGACCGGGGGCTTCTTGTCTTATATGCCTCTGGATGTTTATTTTTTAAAAAGTTAAAGTGTAGTTGATTTGTAATGTTGTGTTAGTTTCAGGTGTACAGCAAAGCAATTCAATTATATATAGATTCCTTTTCAGATTCCTTTCCATCGTGGGTTATTACAAGATATTGAATAGAGTTCCCTGTGCTATACAGTAGGTCCTTGTTGGTCATCTATTTAATATATAGTCGTGTGTAGCTGTTAATCCCAAACTGCTAATTTATCCTTTCCCCCTTTCTCCTTTGGTAACCATAAGCTTGTTTTCTATGTCTGTGAGTCTATTTCTGTTTTGTAAATAAGTTCATTTGTATCATTTTTTTAGATTCCACACATAACTGGTATCTTATGATATTTGTCTCTGTCTGACTTACTTCACTTAGTATGATCATCTCTAGGCCCATCCATGTTGCTGCAAATTATTTTATTCTTTTTTATGGCTGAGTAATATTTCATTGAATATATGTACCACATCTTCTTTATCCATTCTTCTGTTGATGGACACTTAGGTTGCCCCCCCATCTTGGCTATTGTGAATAGTGCTGCTATGAACATTGGGGTACATGTATCTTTTTGAATTATAGTTTTCTCTGGCTACATGCTCAGGAGTGAGATTGCTGGGTCCTATGGTAATTCTATTTTTAGTTTTTAAAGGAACCTCCATACTGTTCTCCATAGTGGCTGTATCAATTTACATTCCCACCAACAGTGTAGGAGGGTTCCCTTTTCTCCACACCGTGGATGTGTAATGTTTATAATCTGTCTCTGAAGGCTGTTTCTGAAGAGATGACACACAGTTAAAGAGTCTGCTGGGGCTTCCCTGGTGGCGCAGTGGTTGAGAGTCCGCCTGCCGATGTAGGGGACACGGGTTCGTGCCCCGGTCCGGGAAGATCCCACATGCCGTGGAGCGGATGGGCCCGTGAACCATGGCCCCCGAGCCTGCACGTCCGGAGCCTGTGCTCCGCAACGGGAGAGGCCACAATAGTGAGAGGCCCGCGTACCACAAAAAGAAAAAAAAAAAAAGAGTCTGCTGGACAGGGGAGACTGTGCCTAAGACAGTTCTGAGCACCCTGAGCTGCGTTAGCCATGGCTTTGAATATCCCAGACAGAAATCTGGTCTCTTTACAGTACTTGCTTTTTGCCCTCTCAGGGTGCGATCATGACCCGTTGCATAGGAACTAAGCCCAGTTTGGGCTTAGTAAAATCTCCTGCTTTTGTAAAAGGAAGATTAAGAAATATGGTTGCTTCTCACTTTCCAAGTCTCTGTAACTTTGGAGCTTATTTCACAGACACAGCTAGAAATACAGGAGCCTAGAACACAGGTACCCAGCAGGGTTCTCTGGTTGTTCATTCATCAAAGAACAGATGGGTCCCTGGTCTGTGTGCAGAGGACAGCATTGTCCCCGGCAGGACACCAAGCGAGGCAGTGTCGCCTGCAGCTTGGTCTCCCTGGTCTTTGACACTCCCACAGCTACCACAGTTGATAACTCATGTGTCACCCAGCTTTTGTGCATCTGTAGGATCTGAACTAATGGCTCATTTTTTGGTCACAGCAGCATTAAAACAGGGATTTGACTGAAGGATCGTGTGTGTGTTTGTGCATGTGTGTGTATGTATGTGCTTGACTCTGAGTCAGCCTGGTCTTGGGAGATTGTGCTCCTGGGCTGGGTAAATGGAGGAACGCTGTCCTGGGGTGGAGCGAGCAGAAACTGCTCTGGGAACACCTCCCAGAGAGCAGCCTCGGGGCTGCAGAGCCGCTGCATTTCAGTGGATACAAAGTGGAGTTACGTACGGGGCACAGCCAAGTGGGTGGAAGGGCTTGTTACCAGAGGGCTCCTTCGACGTGTTGAAGGCAGAGGTTTCTCACGGGCATCCCCTTAGGTTGGGACGTGTGAGTTAGTTACCTGTTCACTGTAGTATCCACCTGTCCAGTTACTCACCTTTATACCTGTCTGGTCCCTGGAGGCACTTGAGTTTACAATCATGGGTCAGAGGAGCTGGGACCTGGGTAGCCTTCTAGAAGCCTCCTAGCCCCAAGGCTGGCAGAGAAGTAGTAAAGACACCCCCCACGCCCACTCCCACCCCTGACCTGAGGGGCCACGGGGGCCGCTGTGACGGACATCTCCGGGACGGTCGGTGAAGAACGGGAGTCCTCAGAGCCTGCTGCCCTCTCCCATCTTTGTCCATCCACAGAATCCCACTCCTCCTCCATCCCTGGCAAGACTACCTCCAGTTTTTATTTTTAAACCAGCCTGGCCAAATGGGGCTGAGAATCAAAATTAATTTGAATTTTAGGAAGTAAAGAAAATAATGAGTTTGTGGACTGAGGGTCATACCTATTACAAGTCTTGCCCCCCATCCACGGGCCGGTGGGAGGTGGAACAGGGTGGAATAAGATGTCCACCTTTCCCCAAGGCTAGCTGTTATCTCATGAGGACAGGTTAGGTTGATGATGGTTAGAAGGTGCACAGAGGGGGTGAATGCATACTTGTTTGCCACATGCCAGGTCAGGCATTGTACTGTGGGGTGTAAATACATTCACACATTTAATACTGAAGGCTACCATCCAAGTGGGCACTTTATCCCCATTTTATAGACAGGAAACAGGCCCAAAGAGGTTAAAATAATTAGTGTTAACTTACACAGATAGAACGTAGCAAAACTTGGCTTTGAACCAAGGCATCAGGGTCTGGAGGTGTGCTCTTAACTCCTCTGTTGCAGTGCTTTTTCAAGCATTTTCCATCTGGACAAAAGGGACCCTGGAAGATGTTTGGAGCACTTCACCTGACAAACAGCCCGGAGGATGAAAAGCCCTCGGGGGCGGGGCTGGATGGCGTCCTCCTGGGAGGAGCCGTGAGCTGGGACCCGTGACCACAGGGATGCAGCCCCGGTTCTGTGTCTGCCCACTTGTGTGATTGTGGGCGTGTGAATCATTTCTCTGCGGCAGTTTCACAGATTTTCATGAGGAACAAATGAGAAAGTCCTTGGCAAGCATTCGGGTGGTAACCGAATGTGAGGCGCTGTTTCTGCGGCTACTATAAGCCACACATGAGGACGGGGTCAGACTTCGACCCGGGGCCTCGAAATCCACGCCAGCTTCCCTGCTAGGCTCAGCCTGCCTCTGTGCCCGAATTTGCCACTGAGGCTCCAACGCCAAGTTTGACTAGAGAGCCTTCGTAATTAGCAACCATCTCAGCATCAGAGAGATGCGGACGTAGGCCTCTTCTGAGCGCATCTGCCTTAGGTTGAGAAGCAAAAGTGGCTTGGCCTGGACATCACTGCTCTGTTTCCTCCTGTGTTGGATGAAACCCGGTCATTCCAGTTACGGGGACCCACTGCATTTCATTGTGTGATTGATTAATTCGACAAGTGTGCACTGAGTACCACGTGTGTGCAAAGCAGCGTATGAAGTGGAGGATGTGATCAAACGAGCCCGATGTGGTCTCTGCTGGTGTGAGTTTTCCAGTCTCGGGCACCATAATGTATATAGAAACTTACACAGATAATTATTTAATATTAGCTGTGATAAGTGCTGGGAAGGGAAAATCGAGGTGCCGTAAAAGAAAAAAACTAACTCAGTGCTGTGTACCTGGGAAGGCTTCCCTGAGGAGGTGTTGATTAAGAATTGAAGGATGGAAAGGAATGATCTGGATAGTTGGAGGTGGAGGGTGGTGTGAGGGAAAAGTTTCAGGCATGAGGAAGAGTATCTGCAAAGGCCTGAAGCATTCAGGGTTCAGGTAGGAAAGAGCTGGTACCCCAAAGAGAATTTCATGGAGGGGCTTTGACTAAGTGGGGGCAGGGTCAAGGTGGTAACTGGCCCAAGGGTAGGGAGGAATTGCAGGAACCCAGGGAGAGCAGAGACTGGGGGACAGGGCTGGACCATAGGAGCTGTGCTCACAGAGGGGGGGAACTCAGCCACCATCACCAGCAGGGAGAAGCCAGGGGTATTAATACCCCAACTTCTCTTCTCTCACCACGTAATCTCCTGCTGTGCCTTCTATTGATTGAACCCAACTGGAAACCAGAGGGAGGACAAGGGGGCCTCCATTGATGCTGTGCACAGCTGTCAGCCTCTAGCGGTACTGGACAAGAAGAGAAGGATAGAAAAAGGGTCTGCAGGAGAAACAGAGACTAACCAGTAGAGCCAGGTGCAGGGAAAGTCTGGGGCTTCCGAGTAACTGAGAAGGACCAGTAGGAAATCACAGAGCCACAATCCTAAAGAGAGAATTAAAATTGCACCTGCTAAGTGCTTAAAATTCGATCCTCATAGGACATCTGTGAGATGGCTTCTGTGCTTCCATTTTACAGATGAAGAGACTGGGGCTCAGAGAGGTGGAGTAGATCGCAGAGTAGATAAATGCTAGAGCTGGGATTTGAATGCAGGCAGTCTGGTTCCAGAGTCTGTGCTTACAGCCACTACGCTATTAGCCACTGCCTCTACTGGGCAATTTTGTGATCTCTTAATCGTGGTCCAGATCATGCAGGGTCTTGTGGGATTTCAGACTTTTTCTAACAAAGGTGGTAACCAGTGAAGAGTTTTAAGCTTGGAATTTTGATGGCTCAGGATTTGGAGCAGCTCACCCTGATTGCTCTGTGGCTTGTAGCAGTGGTTGCAGGGTGCTTACAGTAGTGACACACACAAGGACGATGACAGGGGACTTGCTGATGGGCTGGATATGGGAGGCAGTTACAGAAAGGAGGCTGTCAAGGTTGACGCCCGTGTTTCTGGTTTCAGCGATTTGGTGGATGGTGGTTGCCCTGGACTGAACGTTTGTGTCCCCCTGCCTCCCCACCCTGCATTGATCTGTGAAAATCCCAAGCCCCAGTGGGATGGTATTTGGAGCTGGGACCTTTGGGAGATACTTAGTTCATGAGGGTGGGGCTCTCATGATGAGATTAGTGCCCTTATAAGAAGAGACACGAGAGAGCTTTCTTCCCCCCTCTGCTCCCTGCCACGTGAGGACACAGCTGGAAGGTAGCTGTCTGCAAACCAGGAAGAGGGCTCTCAGGAACTGAATCTCCAGCACCTTGATCTTGGGCTTCCTAGACTCCAGAACTGCAAGAAACAAATTCAGTCGTTTAAGCCACCCAGTCTGTGGTATCTTGTTATAGCATCCTGAACTAAGAGAGTGGTCTTTTCTCAAAGAGGACAAGAGACGTAAGGTGGTTTTTGTTTTTATTTTTGGCTGAGTTGATCGTGAGTTCAGTTTTGGATGTGTTGAGTTTGATTTTCCTTTGAGACTGCTAAGAGGTGATTTCAAGTGTTCATTTAGCTATGCATTTGGGACTTAGAAAGTTCTGTGTTGTAAAAATAACTTTGTGGATCATCATACTCTAGAAGGTAGATGAAGTTGGGAAAATGGATTTGTGTGTGTGTGTGTGTGTGTGTGTGTGTGAGAGAGAGAGAGAGAGAGGGAGAGGGAGAGAGAGAGAGAGGAAGAGAGAGGGAATTTATTTCTCAGGAGCTGTAAATACTAAGTTACTGAAAATTACTGACAAGTTTTCATGGAGAGGAAATATTCAATGTAGCAGGGTGATCCCTTGCTTGTGTCCAGGTTGGAGAGGAAAAAAATTCATAGTGGCTCACAGAATGCTTTAAATTACTATGAGCAAACGATTCTTTACTAGGCATTCGAAAATTTATGTCACTAAACATTCTTAAAAAAATAGGTTTGACAGAAAATGAGTTTAATTCCATAAAAGGTCAGGTTATTTTTGAGTTATGAATTGAATTTTTATACCTTAGCTTTGTTTATTAATATTTGGGATGGATATCACAAAGGGAGAGGATCTCTGATTGTTTCTGTAGATTCACTTTATTTAATATTTGCTCTCTGTGCTCACAAGGACTTGGAAATATTGAACATCCTTTCACCATCTGTTCTCCGGTCCTTGCATCACAGGTGGTAACTTTATATGTGTATCTCTGTGAACTTTGGGAGGATTTTATTTGCTACTCTGAGTGGTAGAAATGTCAGAACCTGGCTGTTTTTGTCAGTGCACTTTCAAATGCAAATAGAAGAAACCCAACTCAAAGTGGCTTGAAGGGAATTTACTGGCTCATGTAACTGAAGGACAACCTCAAGTCTGGCTGGATCCAAGTGCTTATACCGTGTAACCGGGAAGCCATCTCTTTCCACCTCTTACCTTTGCTTTCCCCTGCTGGTTTCATTCTCAGGCAGGTGGCGGGCTCTTGGAACACTTATTGCTTAGTGAAGAGAGAGCTGGGCTCAACTCTCCCTGAAAAATTCTGGGTGGCATGTCTATTTCTGGGCCGATCAATTCAGGGGATGGGATATGCTGATTGGTTTGGTTGAGTCACATGCTTCCTCCTTGAACCAATCACTGTCCAGAAGGACGCAATGCTTTGAATGGCTACGCATACCAACTCCTGAAGCCAAGGGTGGAGTCAGCCTAGCCTGACATACCTGGACTGAGCATAAGTCGCTCCCAAGGGAAGTCTAGGTAGGAGCTGCATCAGAAGAGGAGGATGGATGCTGGGTGGACTCTACTTGTCCACCTGGTCTTCTGTGGATCAGATGACCAGGGTTGGGAACTTGTTAGATAACTCTCGTGACAGCTTTTCTGCACTTCTCAGTCTGTCTCTGGAGCATTTTAACACCAAGGGATGGTTCTTTGAAATGTCAGCATTTAGAGCTGGGATGGGGTCACCACATGGGCATTCCTGTCACCACCACCAGCATAGTGAACGCTGCATAGTTGCTCTATGCCAGGCTCCATTCTACGCATTTTGTATATACCGTCTCCATTTAATCCTTGCAATGACACTGTGCAGTAGTACTATTATTAATAGTCCCATTTTACAGATAAGGAAACTGAGACACAAAGAGGCTAAATGACTTTTCCAAGGTCACACAGCAGGAGTCCAGGTGTGTTCTCTTGTGTCCTTTTTTCTTTCTTTCTTAGAGTCCAAGTTTTAAGTCAGAAATGTGGCCTTAACGTCACTATTCTGTCTGTCTGTTTTGTAGGACTGTCTATTTCTCCTGCACATAGTAGGTGGTTAATGCCTGACATGTGGTAGATATGCAGTGTGTAGACCTTAAATTAAATCAAATACTTCTCAGTCACATTTGAATTCCAAAGCCCTGAGGCTGACTGTATCTGCTTTCCAAAATCCCTTTCATTTCTGGTTCTTAATGGCTGTACATTTACTAATCCTAGGTTCCCATAAAACAATATTACCTTGCTAACTGGATCATGATTAGCCATTAATCGGGCCCTGAGAAATTATCAACCTCCCCGCTCCTGCCGCGTGGGTCGCTCATGGGTGTGTGTGTGTGTGTGTGTGTGTGTGTGTGTGTGTGTTTCTCTGTCTTGTGTGAATGTATTGAACAGCTCTGCTATCAGAGAGGCTCACATTGTCTTTAACTTCACTCTGTGGGACATGATGATCAGAGACAGTGGTTGGGAATCAGAGGGTAAAGCTTTCTGTGTTTTGTTGTGTCAGACGTTTACATGTGACCTGAAGGTGGACTGGTTTTCATGGTGGGAGCCAGCACTTGGGGCTTTGCAAAGAAGTAAAGTGGATGAACAGACTATATTCCTGATGGTACCACCATCATGGTCTTGAAATTGTGGCCCATGTTGGCTTCATGGCTGTGACGCAGCACATCCAGGATTTGTAGGGGAGCTGCTTCCGCTCCGGTCCACTGACACTGAAAAAGAAGCATGTGCTTCACATGGGGACGGGGGCAGGGCAGTTAGGGAGTGTCTGCAGCTCAGCCTGGGGTCCAGTTTGCCAGAGAAAGTATCCCAGGCATTGGTGTTGGGGGCAGGCGGTGGTGGGGATATTATCTCTACAGAGGCTGAAAAGTCAGATGTCTACAGTGTTTCTTAGTGGGGACACTCTTGGCATCTGGAGTGGGGCAGGACTGTTCCATTCACAGCAGGGCAATTAGCATCCCTGGCCCTAATCCTTTACTTATTAAATTCATAAAAGATTTTTTTGATGTGGACCATTTTTAAAGTCTTTATTGAATTCTGTTTTATGGCCCCGAGGCATGTGGGACCTTAGCTCCCCGACCAGGGCTCGAACCTGCACCCCCTGCATTGGAAGGCAAAGTCATAACCACTGGACCGCTAGGGAAGTCCCGCTAATCCTTTAAATGCCAGCATTCTCATGTGAGTCTCGACTGGGGAAGAATCGGCTTCCATACGAACTGGCGTTGGTGGCAGAGTGTATTTCCTTGCTATTGTAGGACCGAGGGCCCTGGGTTTTTATTGGCTGTTGGCCCTCAGCTGCTAGAGGCTGCCCAGGCTCCTTGTCACATGGGTGTCCCAACAAGGCTGCTTACTTCTTCAAAGACACCCGGGAGAGAGATTTTCTCTCTCCCCACACTCAAGGGGAAAGGATTCTACAAAGGTATGGTCATCTGGAGTCAGGGGTCATCGTGGACCACCCAGAGTTTGTCTGCCACACAGGGTATGGACCAAAAACAAATAAGTGGCTAAGTAAGACACGCTCTAGGCTGGATCCAGTCTTTTTTTTTTTTTTTTTTTTTTTTGCTGGTTTTGGATGTCTGGGGCCAAGGCAGGGTTTTGGATGTGCTTATCTTAGTGCCTTAGGAAGTGTGAAGAAGGGAGTGATTTGTCAAATTTCCGATTTGTCAAAAGCTATACGTATAGTTGGCTTAATTTTTAATTTTCTTGGGTGAAAGATTAAATTAAAAAGTGAGACAAGAGGGGGAGATAGCCCCATGGGAATCAGCATGCGTTACTTTGGGAACGTTCTCACTTGCATAAAGGTCCCACTTTGCATGTCCCTGTTCCCCGGGCTGAAATCCACGCCCTCCAACAGTCTGCTTTGTTGGATGTGATTTTCCAGCACTGGTTGTCTGTCTGTCCTTCAAGCTGGCTCCTGTTCTCTTTCTGACTGAGACCAAAAATATCTGTCCTCAGCATCCAGGTTCAGCCACCTGGACCAGAGGGAGCCCTACCTGCTCTGTGGTCATGAGCATGGTGGCCTCCTCGCCTTGACTCTTTCTCCTGCTCTGTCATCTTTCCAAGTTTAAATCGTGGTCTGAAATGAGCTCTCAGCAGAGCCTGCCTTTGCCACCCTCCAGGTGCCTAGTGGGAGAGGCGCACATCTCTCTCTGTGGTTAATGTATCACAGAGAAAGTGGTTTGCCGGGGAATCCAAATTCAAAGTATCTTTACACATCCTGAAAGTGCTCCAGCGCCCAGGGCTGGGCTTATCTCAGAAAGTGATTCGAACACCAGATGTTCCCTGGCATTATTCTCCTTGACAGAATGTGATTGTCTGAAATGTTTCCCAAGCACTCTTATCCAAAGAATGTTCTGGGCACCATCTGCATCCGAATGGCAGCCTGTCTAAAAACATAGCACAGTTGGGTTCCGTCCCAGACTTGCTGGATCACAGTCTTTGGAGGTGGGGTCCAGATACCTGTAACTAGGTGAGTCCGATGTGCTTAAAAGCCCTAGAACCTCTGGTCCATAGGGTTCCAATGCCTCCCTCCTGTGACCATAGTAGCTTTTGTCCCTTACTGGACATCTTCAGCCCTCAGTCTGATATTTATGGAGCACCCAGAGACAGATGACACCTTAGATAGAGACCTTTCATTCTACCACCATTTATTAAGCACCTCCAGTTTCCCAGGCGGGGCTCTCAGAACCATGGATAATGCGGGAAACAAAACATTAAAAAAAAACAACACAAAAAACCTTCCCCACTCTCCTGGCGCTTCCATCCAGTGGGGGAATACAGAGAATAAACAAGGGAAGCAAAGTTGGGGAATATTAAATAGGGCTTTTTTTTTTTTCCGATTGGATGGTCTGGAAAAAGCTCAAAGAGATGACATTTGCCCACACCTGAAGGAGATGAGGGAGTGAGTCCTGTGGGTGTCAGGGGAGACCTTTCCAGGCAGAGGGAGCAGCCAGAACAAAGGTTTAAGGACAGGAAGACACGTGCTGTGTTAGGAACCACTAGGAAGCCAGCGCCCGGCCAGTACAGAATGTTAGCGTATTTCACACTATAAAATATGCATTTTTTAGACCATTGCCATTTAAAGCTACAGGTTAGTTATGGGAAGTTTTGCTTTGAGAATATTTGGCCAATGAAAATTAATCCACTGTAAATGGGAACGTAAAATCATGTAGAAAGTCTTGAGAGAAAGGAAATGCGACTGGGATTTCTCTTCTTTCTTGAGAAATGAAAGAAAGATACACAAACAAGTTTGTTTTATCTTACAGTAAACAAAATTCAGGCTCAGTAACTCCCTTTCTGTGCCGCTCGGAACAAAGCATGCATTGCCCGTTGACAATTTTTTGTTGTTATTTTCTTCCAATTTTATATAACTGCACAGTATTGCATTTTTCATTTCACACTTGAGATTGCCAACAGGGTCACAAAAAGGATCCACTTAGCGGAAGTATTTCAGGGCTTCCCCAGTTTCCCCAGGAGCTTCTCTCTGCCTTGCTACTCAGACTGCTCTCTTTTGAAGCACTTATCTTTTCTTGTTGATTTTCCCTCCTTCACTTGTGAACTGTCAGTAGATATGTCTTGAGGGGTGGTTGATGGGTCTCTGGTGGATCCTCTTTCTCTGTAGCTTTGCTGGCATTTGTCAATCCTCCAATGCTACAAGATTCGGCGGTTTCACTCTGCAGTAGATGTGCATTGCATTTGCGTTGTATGTATAGCGGACAATCAGCAGAGCCTGACAGCCCACCCTTACCAAAGGCAGAGATGCTGCAGCAGGGCTGCAGTAGGCGTCACGGTCAACCAAGGGTCAAGTAAGAGTGGGGACTGATTTCCTTAAGGCTCAGTTCATCAACAAATATTGATAGTTTCTTAGTTTGCCAATGCATTCTCCTCTATGTAATCCCTTAACTTCAAGAATACAGATAACAAATAGTTGTATAATGAAGACCCTATCGAAGTATGAATGTAAGTTTTTTTCTGTGAATGTCAGGAAGTAGTTGTTATATATATGAGCCAGAGATGGTCCCTGTAGGTTGGCCCCTGTGTTGTTTATTTCTTCATAGACTGGGACCTGTTAGCTTAAGAGCCAAACTCAACTTTTTACACATCTAATTGTTTTAAATATACCCTAAATAAGCCTGTTTTAGCCATTTAGAGCCTGCTCTGCATACCCTGCAAAACTGTTCCCAATGTCTGTTAGCCATAGACCTTGTAGCTGTAAGACCTCAAGCTGCAGCTGCCCTTTGGAGCTGTTTGACCTGGAGACTTCCCACAGTGCTGCCTAGTGACTTGTAAGCGCCCTCTCTGTTCCTCTTCTCCCTGGGGTTCCCTGCCCTCTTCCCCTTCTGGCTAGTGGCCCTCATGCCATGTCATTTGGAAGGTCTTAGGCTATGAGGGACTTAGGCATCACACAAACTTGTCAGATTGTTGCCGAGGTAAAGCTTGTTGCGTGCTACTGCCACCTTGTGGTCATATCTTTCCCTTGCTCAGCCCCCAAATCCCTCAGGCTCCTTACAGTGCTGAGACCATTAATCGCTGTCACAAGGTTTAGATTATTGTAGTTTTTAAATAACAAGAGTTAAGAATATCACCAAGCCTAAAAATATTTCTCTAAAACAAACTTAATGAATATTCAAGGCATGGATTTTTCTGGGCTTAGATTGTTCCAACAAATAGAATCTAAAATTGGGAAGGATTTGGACTAAGAACTGAGATTCTGGAACAATTTTATAACTTGTATGTAGGAGGGAGGCAGAACCTCAATAATTTGGCTTCAGGCTTGTGGTTTTGATTCCTACCATCCATTTCTCCTGTTGTAACTCGAATTTCCTTTTGGGAGCCACTCCCTGCTAACCCCTCCCATGTGGTTCAGATGGGATTCATTTCACTCTTAGTGCAGGATGGTCGTTGTCTGGGCAAACCAATAAGCATTGTCCTTTCACCCCACCTAGGCCACAGTGATAGGTCCAAGGTTGAGGACTCAGTCAAATTCAACCAATGAAAACCTGGCTCCAGGAGTTTGTTCTAGGAGAGAGAGTCTTGCTTTTCCCTTGTGGATGAGGAAGTGAGATCAAGAGCTGTTGGCAGCCACACTGTGACCACCTATCGGTGCACAAAACCCACATATGTGAGACCTGAACAGAGTCAGGTGCCTAGGGAAGTGGGGACATCAATTGAACCTTTGTGGTGAGCCACTTCTAAAGCTGGTCCCACTTCTGGACGTTGAAGTACACTAGACATGAACCGGAATTGGATTATTTCTTTGGTCAACTACAATCAGAAAATGTCTGAGACTTTGTCAGGTGCACACTGATGTCCTTTGAACCCAAAGTGTCGAGGGTTCAAGTGTAGAGTAACCTTTATGGAAAAATAAAATAAAATAAAAGGATTTACTACGGCAAATGGAGGGTTTGCTCCGTCTTGGGATATGAGAGGAATTTCCTGCCACGGAAAAGGAGTAAGATCAGGGAAATCATATCTAGAGAGGAGGTGGCTGGGGTCCTGCGTGGAGACTTAGAGCAGTTTCAAAGGACATCTCACAGGGAGGGGGCTTGATGCCTGAGTGTATGATCTCTGGAGACTCTGCAGTAGTTCATGGTGAGAAAAATCATAATAGCTAACACTGATCAGTTTCTTTGTCCCAGGTGTTCTTCTAAGCACTTTATATACAGTGATTCACTTAATCTTCATACAAACTACACTATAGATAGATATTATTATTACACACATTTTGTAGATGAGGAAACTGAGTCACAGATGTTCAGTGATTGGTATCCAAACTCTCACAGTTAGTTCATTGTCATCATCACTAACTCCACCACCTCCCTGACCTTCATCCTTAGAAGCATCCAGCTCTCCTAGGCAGGTAGGAATGCCTGGTGCTTCATAACCACCAAGGCAAAAATAATTAGAATGTATTTCTTTTGGGGAAGAGATAGTTAGGGAGTTTGGGATTGACACGCACACACCGCTTTCTTTCTTTCTTTCTTTCTTTCTTTCTTTTTCTTTCTTTCTTTTCATTCTTTCTTTTCTTTCTTTATCTTTATTGGAGTATAATTGCTTTACAATGGTGTGTTACTTTCTGCTGTATAACAAAGTGAATCAGCCATACATATACATATATCCCCATATCTCCTCCCTCTTGCGTCTCCCTCCCACCCTCCCTATCCCATCCCTCTAGGTGGTCACAAAGCACCGAGCTGATCTCCCTGTGCTATGTGGCTGCTTCCCACTAGCTATCTCTTTTACCTTTGGTAGTGTATATATGTCCATGCCACTCTCTTACTTTGTCCCAGCTTACACTTCGCCCTCCCCGTGTCCTCAAGTCCATTCTCTAGTAGGTCTGTGTCTTTATTCCCGTCTTACCCCTAGGTTCTTCATGACATTTTTTTCTTAGATTCCATATATATGTGTTAGCATACGGTATTTGTTTTTCTCTTTCTGACTTACTTCACTCTGTATGACAGACTCTAGGTCCATCCACCTCACTACAAATAACTCAATTTCGTTTCTTTTTATGGCTGAGTAATATTCCATTGTATGTATGTGCCACATCTTCTTTATCCATTCATCTGTCGATGGACACTTAGATTGCTTCCATGTCCTGGCTATTGTAAACAGAGCTGCAGTGAACATTTTGGTACATGACTCTTTTTGAATTATGGTTTTCTCAGGGTATATGCCCAGTAGTGGGATTGCTGGGTCGTATGGTAGTTCTATTTTTAGTTTTTTAAGGAACCTCCATACTGTTCTCTATAGTGGCTGTATCAATTTACATTCCCACCAACAGTGCAAGAGGGTTCCCTTTTCTCCACACCCTCTCCAGCATTTATTGTTTGTAGATTTTTTGATGATGGCCATTCTGACCGGTGTGAGATGATATCTCATTGTAGTTTTGATTTGCATTTCTCTAATGATTAATGATGTTGAGCATTCTTTCATGTGTTTGTTTCCCATCTGTGTATCTTCTTTGGAGAAATGTCTAGTTAGGTCTTCTGCCCAGTTTTGGATTGGGTTGTTTGTTGTTTTGATATTGAGCTGCATGAGCTGCTTGTAAATTTTGGAGATTAATCCTTTGTCAGTTGCTTCATTTGCAAATATTTTCTTCCATTCTGAGGGTTGTCTTTTTGTCTTGTTTATGGTTTCCTTTGCTGTGCAAAAGCTTTTAAGTTTCATTAGGTCCCATTTGTTCATTTTTGTTTTTATTTCCATTTCTCTAGGAGGTGGGTCAAAAAGGCTCTTGCTGTGATTTATGTCATAGAGTGTTCTATGTTTTCCTCTAAGAGTTTGATAGTGTCTGGCCTTACATTTAGGTCTTTAATCCATTTTGAGTTTATTTTTGTGTATGGTGTTAGGGAGTGTTCTAATGTCATTCTTTTACATGTAGCTGTCCAGTTTTCCCAGCACCACTATTGAAGAGGCTGTCTTTTCCCCACTGTATATTCTTGCCTCCTTTATCAAAGATAAGATGACCATATGTGCATGGGTTTATCTCTGGGCTTTCTATCCTGTTCCACTGACCTATATTTCTGTTTTTGTGCCAGTACCATACTGTCTTGATTACTGTAGTTTTGTAGTATAGTCTGAAGTCAGGGAGCCTGATTCCTCCAGCTCCGTTTTTCTTTCTCAAGATTGCTTTGGCTATTCGGGGCCTTTTGTGTTTCCATACAAATTGTGAATTTTTTTGTTCTAGTTCTGTGAAAAATGCCAGTGGTAGTTTGATAGGGATTGCATTGAATCTGTAGATTGCTTTGGGTAGTAGAGTCATTTTCACAATGTTGATTTTTCCAATCCAAGAACATGATATATCTCTCCATCTATTTGTATCATCTTTCATTTCTTTCATCAATGTCTTATAATTTTCTGCATACAGGTCTTTTGTCTCCTTAGGTAGGTTTATTCCTAGATATTTTATTCTTTTAGTTGCAATGGTAAATGGGAATGTTTTCTTAATTTCACTTTCAGATTTTTCATCATTAGCGTATAGGAATGCAAGAGATTTCTGTGCGTTAATTTTGTATCCTCTGCAGGGAATTCTCTGCATGGGGCAGAGTAGGAGGGAAGGGGGGCAGGTTTTGGAGTCAGGGGATCTGGTTTCTAATCCTGGCTCTGTCACTGTCTAGCTCTGTGACCTCCAGCTCGCCGCTCCCTCTGGGGGTGTGAGGGTCACAGTTTGATCATCAGGACATTGGGAACAATAGTAATCATCCTGACCATGGGGCTGCTTGGTCAAATTGCTCTGTGATCCGTGTATGTGGAAGAATGTGATAAGCCATTAAAGTGGCAAGTACTGGTAGAAATGAGGAGGTGCTCTTGACAGTGGGAGGACTCTGCTTATGGAGACATGCATTCTGGAACATTCTCTCCAGTTGCCCCTTTGGCAGCAAGATGGAATGGCTGGAAACAGGGACACAATGGGACGCCTCTATTCATGGCTTGCATAAATTAATTCCCGGAACTTTGTGATGGCAAGAAAGGAAGCTTTGAGGAGTTAGCATATGTAGTCACCAGAATTCAACAGGAAAAACGATCCAGTTGGGACAAGGAATGGCGCCTGAATCTCTGGAGGGGGTCAGGAACGCCAAATGCAAGAGCGAGCAGGTGTATGTCTTAACATCTGTGTAAGGTCCTATAAGAAGGGAATACAGGAAGCAGAAACTTTAAAAAATTTAATTAGATATGCAAGTATTTGAGTCCCCTAATTCCACCCGGGGTTCCTTATGGTAGGCAGCAAAATCAGGGGCTTTAGGACAACCCTTGAGCCCAGAACATTCTCTCCTGCTGCTTGATATTCTGACTTTAGGGATTCCCTTCTTTGGGTCCTTTTTGGATTTTGATAAATCCTTTTTTAAAGTTTCAGTCGCTCCTGGGAGGGTCCATTCACCTGTTTTTTCTTCTTTTCTTTCTTTTTTAATTGAAGCAAATTTCACATAACGTAAAATGTACCATTTCTAAGTGAAGAATTCACTGGCGTTTAGTACACAGTGTTGTGCAGACACCACCTCTATCTAGTTCCAAGACATTTTTATGACCCCAAAAGGAAGCCCCATACCTGTTAGCTAAGCAGCTACTCCTCGTTCTGCTCCTCCCAGCCCCTGGAAACCACTAATCTGCTTTCTATCTCTGTGGATTTACCTGTTCTGGATATTTTATGTAAATGGAACCATACAATACATGGCCTTTTGTGTCTGGCTTCTTTCACTTGGAATGATGTTTTTGAGGTTCATCCACATTGTAACATGTATCAGCACTTCATTCCTTTTTGTGGCTGAATAGTATTCCACGATACGTATATATCACATTTTGTTTATCCTTTCATCATGTGATGGGCATTTGGGTTGTTTCTGCCTTTTGGCTGTTGTGAACAGTGCCATCATGAGATGCATGTACAAGGGTTTGCCTGAGTATCTGTTTTCAATTAGTTTGGTTCTGTATGCAAGAGTAGAATTACTGAGTCATATAGTAATTCTGTGTTTAACTTTCTGAGCATCTGCAAAGCTGTTTTCCACAGTAGCTGCACCATCTTACGTTCCTACCAGCAGTGTACAGGGGTTCCAATTTCTCCACATCCTTGTCAACATTTATTACTTTCCCTTTTTTTGATGATAGCCATCCTCGTGGGTGTGATGTGGTATCTCATGGTTTTGATTTGCATTTCCCTGTTAACTAATGATGCTGAGCATCTTTTCATGTTCTTATTGGCCACGTATATGTTCTTTGAAGAAACATCTATTTTCAGATTGAGTTATTTGTCTTTTTTGTTGTTGAGTTGCAAGAGCTCTTTATATATGCTGGATACTAGACCCTTATCAGAGATATGATTTGTGGATATATCCTCCCATTGTATCCTTTCACCTTCATTCATATGTTTTAAATTGCATCTTAGACCCTGCTGTTATGTGTGGATTTGATTAATAAATCTCTTGGAGGGAATATTTGCTTCTAGGTTCTTGGTGGTGGTGGAATGTCTGTCTTGATGGATCTGTCTTTGCTGATGCTCCTGTAACTCCTGCACACATACCATTTTTTTGCATCGTGGCATTCCTTTTGCCTTCTCTCTGGAAAAGGATGCCCAGAGCCTCACTGGGCATTTCTCGTTAGTCCACAGGCCTCTGGGAAGCAGAGGGGGTTCAGGTACCTTCATAGCCAAGCATGTGCTGACCCTCTGCAGCATTAGTTCATGCACCCAGAAGTCTAATGACACCCTTTTCGTATTACTTACATTTAGTTAAGCACAGCAAGCAGCTTGGCTTTCCATGGCCCTGTCTTCCTCCTGATTGTTCTCCAGACAAGTCCACAGCATCTGGGCAAGTCCCAAGGCCATTGTCAGAGAACTTGGATGCTGCCTTGCAGTCCCCGTGGTTACAGAGGAGATGTATTCTGGTTAGTAGCAACATGAAGATAGTTTTAGGAGCAGGGAAGAAACGGCAGGCAATCCAGGCTGGGAACTCTCTTTGGCCTTTGCTCAATGGCTGAAGCAGCTGGGGCCTTGGATTTTTCCTTGGGGAACTGAGTTCTGCAAACATCGTACCAGGCAGTACTTGGCCACTTTAGCCTGCCTGAATGCTGTATTTCTTTTGCTCCTCTGAGGACCGCGTGGTCCCACTGTTTCCTCTTCACAGTGTGATCAGTGCTGCCTGCCTCCCCCTTGGTGCCCTGGATGGTGCCATCCCCTGCGCTGGCATAGCCCCTGCAGCCTCTCAGACCCTCCCACCTCATGGGAGCCCTTCCCCATCCCCAGGAGAAGAACCAGGCCCCAGATTCCATCCACGCCTACCAGACACATCTGTCTCTTGTCCGTCCCATGGGACCCCTGAAACAGAAAGCGATCCGATTCCCAACACACCGATCAGACAGAAAATGAACAGACGTGGCAAAACGCTGGGGCTCCTACTTTGGGGCGCTTGTAAAAGTAACAGGACACTTAGTTTTCAAAGGAAAGGCATTAGGGCCACTCTTCCCTACATGTCCCAGAGGAAAGGGGAGAGCTGTGCTAGCTCCCTAGTTTTGCTCCCTGTTTTGAAGTAAAATGGTCATATATATTTATTTTTTTTTCTACCCCACAGAATTAAGGCAGCAGCAGGTGTGAAAATAACCGCAGTGAGAGTCAGCAGCGAAGACCAGTGGGCGGTCCAGGAAGAAATTGACAATGACCGTGTTCAGACAGCAGCCACCCTCACCTGCGTAGGTCACCACCCGGACATACAGAGCAGGTAAGCGCTGAGATGCTCAAGGCGCCTCGGCAGTGGTGGGTTGGGGATGGTTGCAAAAGCTGATAGGAAAATAATGAGTGTATAAATAAAGCGGTGCCTCTGCATTTTTATTTTTTTGTGCCCTTTTTTAAAAAACAATTTATTTTATTTATTTTTTGATACAGCAGGTTCTTATTCGTTATCCACTGTATACATATTCGTGTATACGTGTCAATCCCAATCTCCCAGTTCATCCCACCACCGCCCCCCCCGCCACTTTCCCCCCTTGGTGTCCATACGTTTGTTCTCTACCTCTGTGTCTCTATTTCTGCCCTGCAAACCGGTTCATCTGTACCATTTTTCTAGGTGCCTCTGCCTTTCATGGGAGACGTGTTCCTTTGAATTCATCAGCTCAGCTCCGTCCTACAGCTTCTGAATGTATTATCGGATGTGCTGCAGGATGAGGGCTTTATCCTTTATGCTCTTTATACATCAGTGACCTAATTAGGCTGGCAATCTCAAAAATGACCTGAACTCCTATTTGTCCCAGTGCAGGGTTTGATAACCATTATTTAAAAATTTTATTATTGTTACTGTTATTGTTGGCAGTGTAGAGCTGAAGAATGAAGTGGGGAAAATAGAAATGATTTAAGAGGCAAGGGGGAAATGTACATTTTTAGGAGTGAACCGAGGGCGCCTCTAGCTGTCAAGTAATGGTCTCTCAGCACTTAAAAGTAGTCGTTTTGCAGCTGTCACACCTGGGTGTTGGCATATGGGCTTGGGATGTGAAGTTGGGGAACTTGGCACTGCTGGCCGGTCTTCTCTAGCTCCGATAGCAGCCTTGGGTTTTACGGGGCTGAGCTTGCCTGGGAAGCAGAAGGAGGCTGTTGCTAAAAAATCTTGCATCTGGGCTCCCAACAGGCGGAACGAGCTCTCAGCCCTGTTGCCACAGTCTTTTCTACAGTCTCTTGGCCTCTCTTCTCTTCCCTTTTGACTGAGCAAGGCTGGCCATGCAGTTCCCCCGGCTTTAAAACCACCAATGGCTCCCACTTCAGCCAGGATGAGACCCCTAACTCCTCAGGCTGGCAAAGAGCCCTGTTTAGATCTTTCACTTATCATCTTCTAGTGTCATAACCTGTTCTCTTTTCTTTCATTTCTTGTTTGTTTTCTTTTTTGCCACGCCACGCAGCATGCAGGATCTTAGTTCCCCGACCAGGGATTAAACCTGCGCCCCCTGCAATGGAAGGGCGGGAGTCTTAACCACTGGACCACTAGGGAAGTCCCTCTTTTCTTGTTTTTAAACCCTTTGAGGTCCATGATGTTGGACACCAAAGGGGCACTGGGTGAATGAAGGAGGGAGCTGGTGGGTGGGTGGGTGTGTGGGAGCATGAGAAATGGAGAGACTGCATGGAGCTTTTGCCTTTTCTAATGGATTTCTAGGCTGAGGGCTGTCTCTGCTTGGGTGACCTCAGCCAACCTCAGCTAGAACTCTGTTCTGCCTGATTTTGAAGAGCTCTTTTAAAGGGAAAGAGTGACTCAGGTTGAGTGATCAAAAGCCTCTGGTTAGGAATATTGATCAGGTGATCTGGGTTCCTCTCACTCCCAACTCAGCATTCCGGTCATCGTCCTCTACATCCCTTGACAGAGCTTTTAGTCTGCAGCCTCATGTGACACATGGTTTCCCTGGAAATCTGAATCTGCTGTCTGAACACTCCCCTATCCTGAGCTGTCGATACCTGGAAAGAGTCTAGGATTTTTATATTTGCTCAGTTACAGGTACTAGAATTCTCACCTAGGAGTGGCTGCAACAATAGGATTTTGTCATCGCATGTGACAAGAAGCTTGGAGGTGGGTGGTCCCATGGTTGGTCAATCCAGCAGCACCATTGTGTCACCCAGGTGCATTCCATCTTCCTACTGTATCATGCCCCATTCACTGGCTGTCATCCTCCAGCTTGTTTCCTCATGGCTACAAGGTGGCGGCAGCAGTTCCAGGCATCACAAACTTATCTAGTTGTATACAAAGACTGGAAGGGAGGGGGGCTTCTCTTTTTACCAGGAAAGAAGACCTTTCCAGCTGGAAAGAAGACTTTCCCTGGAAGTCTAAGATCTCATCAGTAGTTCCATGCCTTTGCTCAAGAAGCAGGGTAGTCTGGAAAGTTGAATATCTGGTATTATTTTCAGGCTTTGTACTGAGAGATAGTCTTTGATGTCAGGGAGAAGGGTGTTCAGCTAGCAGTATTTGCCATGCTTCTTAAAGGTGGGATGCGTCCAGGGTTGTGCCTTGATCTCTGTTTTGACTCCGCTGGAAGACTTCCTCTTGGTTTCTGGGGTGTTTATCCGGTGGACTTTGTCTGACCGATGCCCTTAGGTACCACACGATTGAAGCCCAAGCAGAAAGGGCTCCTCGACTGCTTGTGCACGTGGAGAAATTCAGGGGGGATGGGTGCCAGAAGTGTCTGGATGCAGCATTCTTAGCAACCTGTCTCTTAGTCTTTCCTCTGGGTTGGCCTCATCTCCAGCAGGTCTTCCCAGCATCAATCCTACTGGCTTGGTCACTTCAGGGAGAATGCTGTTCTGCTCCATCACATCCAGCGCAAGTCCTGGGGCTGCACATCACCGGATCTGCCTGGAGTAACACGGATCTTGTACTCACTCTGAACCAATCTCTGTAGCCAGCTGTAAAAGTAGGGGATGGGTGGGTCTTCCCTGGTGACGCAGTGGTTGAGAGTCCGCCTGCCGATGCAGGGGATGCGAGTTCGTGCCCCGGTCCGGGAGGATCCCACATGCCGCGGAGCGGCTGGGCCATGAGCTGTGGCCGCTGAGCCTGCGCGTCCGGAGCCTGTGCTCCGCAACGGGAGAGGCCACGACAGTGAGAGGCCCGTGTACCGCAAAAACCAAACAAACAAAAAAAGTAGGAGATGGGTGGACCCACCTGAATGACTTGGGCTTAGAGTACGGGAGAGGGTTCTTGGGGGAAAATGGGAGGGCAGAAACGAGGTGGCCAGGAAATTATGACAGTCCTCCTGACCCTCTTGTTGGGCTGGAGGAGCCCCAGTGGGATGCCTGGACTTACACCCTCAGAAGTCACTGTGTGGCTCTCTAACGGCCGTCTCCGTGGTCTGCACAGGGGAAGTTGGCTTGGTTGAAATACTGGCTGGTGGAGTGGTGATGTTTTAAATTGAAGGGAAAACACAGGCTGTGGTTTTCGCTTTTGGTTCTGAGAGAATCAATTTTGCATTCTCTTTAGAAGAGATTAAAAAAGTTACAAGAGAAAAAAAGTAGTTACATAACCAGAGTTACATAAGTATCAGACATTGCAGCATCGTCTTCTTCTCTGACTTCACTTTCCATTTTTGCCCTTCCCTGGGCTGTTAGAAGGACAGGGATTGTTGCTGGCATGACAATTTATGCTTATCTAATATCCCTCTAAAATCGCTTCCAGAATCTAAATAAATAATTGCTTCTTTTTATACTTTTTTTGTTGTTGTTGAATTGTGAGATCAAATGAGGTGTGAAATACCAGCTCATGGACTGTATTTGTCAGGCTAACAAAGTGAATCTGTGAATATATCCCTAACAAAACATCCCGTGGAAGGCTGTTATCTCTGAATTGTGACAACCTTGGGCGGAATAGGGTTTTTAATAGAATATAATGTACCAACTGCCTGAAGTTCTGTGATAAGAATTAAAAATGTGTCAGTATGGGAAGACTCAATGGGCTCGGTTAGGAAGGCAGAAAAGTCTTAATTCAAAATATTTTAATGAACACTCATTGTGAGGAAATGTGAGTAATAAAGATGGAAACCACAAGGGACTTCCCTGGTGGCGCAGTGGTTAAGAATCCACCTGCCAATGCAGGGGACACCGGTTCGAGCCCTGGTCCGGGAAGATCCTACGTGCCACGGAGCAACTAAGCCCGTGCACCACAACTACTGAGCCCATGTGCCACAACTACTGAGCCTGCACTCTAGAGCCTATGCTCCGCAACAAGTGAAGCCACCACAATGAGAAGCCCGTGCACCGCAAAGAAGAGTAGCCCCCGCTTGCTGCAACTAGAGAAAGCCCGCGCACAGCAACGAAGACCCTACGCAGCCAAAAATAAATAAAATTAAATCTTAAAAAAAAAAGATGGAAACCACAAGATAATGAGTTGCATTACCCAACAAAACGAGAAGGGATTAGAAAAATAAGCAAATTTGAAAGTGTTCAGAACAGATAAAATGAAACCAAGAGAAATGAAAGCCGGATGATGGACTCGGTGTGGGAAACCATGTGCAACCAGCTAGTTGAGATGAGGTTGTTTCTTCAGTGATTTCTGTCTGGCCGTTGGGACCCAAACCTCAGAGGAAATAAGGTGCCACTCTGTGTGGTCAGAAACCACAATACAGAGCTCATTCTCATCTGAAAGTTGGTACAGAGGCAGAGAGAAGCTCCGGGCTGCACCATAGAAACAGGAGTCTGTGCTTCTCCATAGGATAGAAAAGCCAAACCCTAAATTTACATTTGTCGTATATAATGAAAAGCATGGTAAAAACAAACTTTTGTTCATCGATTTTTGAGATTTTTCTGTGAAAAGTTCTTGAAAGAAATAGACACACCCCACATGATTGTAGCCCAGCTGAAGGTGAAATCGACATCAAAGTTAAATGTTGACTGTGAAGTGTTAACCATGTTTGAACATCTGGATTCACTGTTTCGGGAGTTTTTCTCGGCCTGCTCTAATCCAGAAGTGATTATAACGGGTTGAGCAGAAGAAGGGATCACCCTTTCAACTAACTTGACTAACTCATTGCTTTTTGTGAGATTTAGCAGCTGAACCTTAAGGAACAAGCAATGGTAATAGAGGAAAAGTCACCAAGTCGTGTGTCGTTTTATGGATCCGTGAAACACGAACCAGGCTAAATCTCTTATTGTGCTTAAGGCGTCTTATTCAAGTTAGAGAAGAAGAAGGAGAAGGAGGAAGGGGAGGGGGAGGGGGAGGGGGAGGACAGGTCAGTGATGGTAACAGTTGCCTCTGTTTCTAAGACGTATAAGTAGATCTTTCCCACCAGACTCAGTTCAGGGTGGTTACTTTCCTTCTGTAAAACGTTCTATTGAGACATAAAAGACAGAACACGTGGAAATGTTGTAGTATGTCTCTGAGGGCGGTTTTGTGTGATTGTGTTTCTTATTTATTTGAAAAACTTCTTGAAAAACCATATCATTCGGTGCCTGACACCATTGTAAGTCTTTGCAGGAAAACACACTTTTAAAAGTCAGAAATCTTAGAGCCCTAGGAGGCAGATAACTATTATCATTCCCATTGAACAGATGTGTAAATTGAGACACAGTTTCAGTGATTCCCCCAGGTCTCAGAACCAGTAAGTAGCCAAAGCACTCTGCCTTTCGGGTCCACGCTCTTGTCCACGACACTGGGCTCTTTGTGAGGCACAAGGAGATGCCCCTGCTGTGCACTCTCCTTCCTCCCCACCCCATCTTTCAGCTCTCTTGCCTTAAGTGGACTGAAAACTCAGTAAAAAGCAGCATCCACAGCACTAGCAGACCATCTAGCATGTGGAAGTAGGCACTGTAGTGAGTTGAAGGGTGGCCCCTCAAAGGATGTGTCCACATCCGAATCCCTGGAACTTGTGAATGGGCCCCTATTTGGAAAAAGGGTCTTTACAGAGGTAACTCAGAATCTTGAGAAGAGGTGATCATTCTGGATTATCTGGGCAGGCCCTCAATCCAATGACGTGTCCATATAAGATATGTTCATTGCAGCTCTATTTACAATAGCCAGGACATGGAAGCAACCTAAGTGTCCATCGACAGATGAATGGATAAAGAAGATGTGGCACATATATACAATGGAATATTACTCAGCCATAAAAAGAAACGAAATTGAGTTATTTGTAGTGAGGTGGATGGACCTAGAGTCTGTCATATACAGAGTGAAGTAAGTCAGAAAGAGAAAAACAAATACCGTATGCTAACACATACATATGGAATCTAAGAAAAAAAAAGGTCATGAAGAACCTAGGGGTAAGATGGGAATAAAGACACAGACCTACTAGAGAATAGACTTGAGGATATAAGGAGGGGGATGGGTAAGCTGTGACAAAGCGAGAGAGTGGCATGGACATATATACACTACCAAACGTAAAATAGATAGCTAGTGGGAAGCAGCCGCATAGCACAGGGAGATCAGCTCAGTGCTTTGTGACCACCTAGAGGGGTGGGTTAGGGAGGGCGGGAGGGAGGGAGACGCAAGAGGGAAGAGATATGGGAACATATATATATGTATAACTGATTCACTTTGTTATAAAGCAGAAACTAACACACCATTGTAAAGCAATTATACTCCAATAAAGACGTTAAAAACAAAAAAGATAGACACACAGAGGAGCAAGCCACGTAAAGATGGAGGCTGAGATGGGAGGGATGCAGCCACAAACCCAGGAGGCCTGGTGCCACCAGAGGCTGGGCAAGGCAATGAATGGATATCCCCTGGAGGCCCTGAGAACACCTTGATTTTGGAGCTCTGCCTTCCAGAACTGTGAGAGAATAAAGCTCTATTGTTTTAGGCCATTACATTTTTGGTAATTTGTTGAAGCAGCCCTAGGAAACGAATATGGGGGCTTAATGACTACTTGGCAGATGAATAAATCAAGGCATCTCAATCCTGGATGTGTATCAGAATAGCCTGGGAGTCTCTAAAAAGCACACACTCCTTAGGCCTTACCTCTAATTGGGTCACAGGCATTGTTATTAAAAAAAAACCCCTAGTGAATTTAATGTGTAGACAGGGATACAGGAATAAATGAAATGTTAATTAATTTAAGCACCATAAAGAAGATAAAGGTACTTTGTTTTTTTAAAAATTTTTTTTTTAATTTAACAAATTTAATCAGTTATACATATACATATGTTCCCATATCCCCTCCCTTTTGCGTCTCCCTCCCGCCCTCCCTATCCCACCCCTCCAGGCGGTCACAAAGCACCGAGCTGATCTCCCTGTGCTATGCGGCTGCTTCCCACTAGCTATCTACCTTACATTTGGTAGTGTATATATGTCCATGCCGCTCTTTCGCTTTGTCACAGCTTACCCTTCCCCCTCCCCATATCCTCAAGTCCATTCTCTAGTAGATCTGTGTCTTTATTCCTGTCTTACCCCTATGTTCTTCATGACATTTTTTTCTTAAATTCCATATATATGTGTCAGCATACAGTATTTGTCTTTCTCTTTCTGACTTACTTCACTCTGTATGACAGACTCTAGGTCCATCCACCTCATTACAAATAGCTCTTTTTATGGCTGAGTAATATTCCATTGTATATATGTGCCACATCTTCTTTATCCATTCATCCGATGATGGACACTTAGGTTGTTTCCATCTCTGGGCTATTGTAAATAAGGCTGCTATGAACATTTTGGTACATGACTCTTTTTGAATTATGGTTTTCTCAGGGTATATGCCCAGTAGTGGGATTGCTGGGTCATATGGTAGTTCTATTTGTAGTTTTTTAAGGAACCTCCATACCGTTCTCCATAGTGGCTGTACCAATTCACATTCCCACCAGCAGTGCAAGAGTGTTCCCTTTTTTCCACACCCTCTCCAGCATTTATTGTTTCTAGATTTTTTGATGATGGCCATTCTGACTGGTGTGAGATGATATCTCATTGTAGTTTTGATTTGCATTTCTCTAATGAGTAAAGATGTTGAGCATCCTTTCATGTGTTTGTTGGCAGTCTGTATATCTTCTGTGGAGAAATGTCTATTTAGGTCTTCTGCCCATTTTTGGATTGGGTTGTTTGTTTTTTTGTTATTGAGCTGCATGAGCTGCTTATAAATTTTGGAGATTAATCCTTTGTCAGTTGCTTCATTTGCAAATATTTTCTCCCATTCTGAGGGTTGTCTTTTGGTCTTGTTTATGGTTTCCTTTGCTGTGCAAAAGCTTTTAAGTTTCATTAGGTCCCATGTGTTTATTTTTGTCTTTATTTCCATTTCTCTAGGAGGTGGGTCCAAAAGGATCTTGCTGTGATTTATGTCATAGAGTGTTCTGCCTATGTTTTCCTCTAAGAGTTTGATAGTGTCTGGCCTTACATTTAGGTCTTTAATCCATTTTGAGTTTATTTTTGTATGTGGTGTTAGGGAGTGATCTAATCTCATACTTTTACATGTCCCTGTCCAGTTTTCCCAGCACCACTTATTGAAGAGACTGTCCTTTCTCCACTGTACATTCCTGCCTCCTTTATCAAAGATAAGGTGACCATATGTGCGTGGGTTTATCTCTGGGCTTTCTATCCTGTTCCATTGATCTATCTTTCTGTTTTTGTGCCAGTACCACACTGTCTTGATTACTGTAGCTTTGTAGTATAGTCTGAAGTCAGGGAGCCTGATTCCTCCAGCTCCATTTTTCGTTCTCAAGATTGCTTTGGCTATTCGGGGTCTTTTGTGTTTCCATACAAATTTTGAAATTTTTTGTTCTAGTTCTGTGAAAAATGCCAGTGGTAGTTTGATAGGGATTGCATTGAATCTGTAGATTGCTTTGGGTAGTAGAGTCATTTTCACAACGTTGATTCTTCCAATCCAAGAACATGGTACATCTCTCCATCTATTTGTATCATCTTTAATTTCTTTCATCATTGTCTTATAATTTTCTGCATACAGGTCTTTTGTCTCCTTAGGTAGGTATATTCCTAGATATTTTATTCTTTTTGTTGCAATGGTAAATGGGAGTGTTTTCTTAATTTCACTTTCAGATTTTTAAACAATTTTAGGATTGGAAAATAATTGACTTAGAACATGGAATTCTTGGATTTACAATAGCATTTGCCACTGCACGCCTGGAGACCTCTGAGTAGCAGCTATCACAACAGTTCAAAATCAAGATTTGATGTATAGAAATGCATCGTGCCCTGGACTCGTTTGTAATTCTCTCTAGAAAGTGGCAACAGAATTCACCTATAGGAAACAGAGGACTCTTCCCCTCTCCCCGAAAGGGACCAGACCAGCTGAAGAAAAGAAAAAAAAAGAAATATTTAAAAAATATTTCTCCTCTTTTCCTAACCAGTGCGAAACTTTGTGCATTTATGCAGCTGGCTAGTTTCAGCCTAAGTGTAATAGAAAGCTTCTTACTTCAAAAGTAATAGATGTTTAGCTGTAGAAAATTTAGAAAATACAACTGAGTAAAATGGAGAAGATAAAAGTCATCTCTGAACCAATGTATGAGTCATAGGCAGCCATTGTTAATATTTTGATGAGTATATCTGCACATGCTCATTGTTCACATGTATGTGAATGTACATAAAGACATGATTTTTGTCAATACTAGAAGTTGTTTACCTTTGAAAGCTGTTGTTTTCTGTAATAATGTAGAATAAATACATGGCAGCATCTTTTCATGTCATTAGATATTTAACCATAAAAAGAATTATCAACGCTTTTGAAAAACTGATGAAAGTGGTGGATTCTTCCTCCCCCAAAACTACAAATATGCACACATAAACATTGTTTTCTAACAATTTCAAATTAATGGGACCTTTCCATGAACCTGTAATTTTCAATGCAATATTTAAAAGTGGTATAGTATTCTGTTGATATTATAGAGGTGTGTTCTATTCACTTACCATGTTTCGTTTTCTCCTCTTTAAAACATTGCTGCTGGCCATTTGTATGATGTTTTATTTTTTCCTCCTTTTAAACATTCTTTTTTTGTTTTTTTTTTAAACATAAAATGTCTGTTGCATATTCCTGTAGATAAGTCTTTGGGAGAGAAAGCTACAAGTGAATGGGTGGGTTCAAAAGACATGACTATGTTTTAAGTTTGTGATGCTTTTGTGAAATTTTCCTGCCAGTTTACACCGCCAGCTCTGGGTAAGCGTGCCCAGTTCTCCGTTCCTTTGCCAACTTTGGGCATTGCCTTAAAAAGAGAATTTGATAGTTGAAATATGGCTGTCTGCTTGCATTGACTTAATTTCTGGTGAAGTTTAACAATTTTTGGCATGTTTGACTGCAAATGTTTTTCCCCACTTGTTGTCTTTAGTGGGTTTTTTTTTGTTTCTTTTGTTATTTTTGTATTCTGACTTTAGTGATGTTGTAGGCTTTTGTGTTGTCCAATCCAGTCATCATTTTCTTTCAAGTCAAGGGCTCCCACCTGGAGGAGGGATGGTGTAGGGGCGAGCAGGATGCATGAAAGGCTCTGTCAAAACCCACCCATGAGGCACTTCCCTGCTGGTCCAGGGGGTAAGACTCCGTGCTCCCAATGCAGGGGGCTTGGGTTTGATCCCTGGTCAGGGAACTAGATCCCGCATGCTGCAGCTAAAAAGATTCCATATGCAGCAACTAAGACCTGGCATAGCCAAATAAATACATAAATAAATATTAAAAAAAAAAGGCCACCCATCAGCCCAGCCTCTGAGTGGTGTCAGAGACTACCAGAGCCAGACACTGGTTAAAGTGGTGGAGAGAGCTTTTATTCAGAAACCATTGCAATGGGGGAAGAGAGACCCCAGGGTAGAATTGGGCTCCATTCCCAATACAGTAAAGACAACTGGAGGTTTACAGCCAAGGAACAGAGTGGGCATGGTGTCGATAGATGACAAATTGCCCAAAGGAGACAGTGAGGGTAGGGGGATTCTTGCTAGACTGTCCAAACCAGATTCTTGCTGAGGGCAGGCCGGACTGATTAGACAGCAAGCATGGGCATGAGGAATTTGATTGGATATGGAGGGTGATCAGCTCTCCAGGGTGGGGTGGGATGCCTCTAAACTGACTTAGCAAGATTCTTCCTGTAATTGGGCTACACAGGTGTGGCAAGGACATGGCCACCATCAAGAGGAGGGAGGGCTCAGAGGAGCCAGTCTCAAGTTTGGTTAAAGTGAGAGTCTTTGTCCAGTGACTGCACAGAGCAGTGCCCACTGCTGGCCTGGCAGAGGCAGGTAGTGTGAGTGGGAATTAAACCTTGGTCATCTTAAGCCATTGAGGGTGGGTTTTTTTTTAATTGAAGTATAGTTGAATTACAATATTGTTTTAGTGTCAGGTGTACAGCAAAGTGATTTGTGTATGTGTGTGTGTGTGTGTGTGTATTCAGATTATTTTCCTTTATAGGTTATTACAAGATATTGAATATAATTCCCTGTGCTGTACAGTAAATCCTTGTTGCTTATCTATTTTATGTATAGTAGTTTGCATCTGTTAATCCCGAACTCCTAATTTATCCCTCTCCCTTTCCCCTTTGGTAACCAGAAGTTTGTTCTGTGTCTATGAGTCTGTCTGTGTTTTGTATCTAGAGTCATTTCGTTACGAGCCTGAGCCGGAACTGAACTCAGGTTCGGCTGCCCATCGTCTCTCAAAAATTCAATGTTTGAGAGACAAGGGGTGGTGGAAAAAGAAAAATGCTTTATTCAGGAAGTTGGTGACCTGGGAAGGCAGGCTACCATCCCCCAAATGATCTCCCCATCGCCGATCAGGGGGCAAGAGCTTTTAAAGGAAAGCTTCCAGGGTGTGCAGGTGAGGGCTACATGCAGAATTGCACAGTCAGCTCTGATAGTCATCTTGAAACTGGCTGTATGGTGGTCTGGTCAGCGTCATCTTGATTGTTTTAAGCACACTTAATCTTCAACTCCAGTGTTGGTTTGTTCCCATTTTCTTGAGGTCAGTTCCTGGAGTTGTGCAAGCCATGGATTCAGTACTGCTCTAGATGGAGCAGCTTGTGTCATGGGTGTAGTCTGGTTATCATGCCATTAGCTTTTTCCCTCTGGTGGCTGTTCTAGTATCTGCAGAACAACTCAGGAATGTGCGTCAGACACTGTTATCTAAGTCCTTCAGGGAGGAACTGAAGATTCTGTGATGCTATTGCCCTAACCATTAACTGCCTGAGCCTGCTCTTCAGTGACTCAGGGGAGGCCTGGGAGACTACAGCTTTTCTACAAACAAGAGACAGGGCACATGGAAGGGCCTTTGTACATGGGAGGGCCCCTCAGGGCCCTGCTCGTTTCAATTTGTATTATTTTTTGATTCTACATATAAGTGATATCATATAGTATTTGTCTTTCTCTATCTGACTCACTTCACTAAGTATAATATTCTCTAGGTCCATCCATGTTGCTGTAAATGGCAATATTTCATTCTTTTTTTATGGCTGAGTAATATTCCATTTTAAAAATACACACCATATCTTCTTAAACCAATTGTCTGTGGATGGGTACTTTCTATGTCTTGGCTATTGTAAACAGTGCTGCTATGAACATTGGGTTTATGTATCTTCTTGAAGTAGAGTTTTTGTCTTTTCCTGATAGCCCAGAAGTAGGATTGCTGGATCACATGGTAGCTCTATTTTTAGTTTTTTAAGGAACCTCCATACTGTTTTCCATAGTGGCTGCACCAATTTACATTCCCACCAACAGTGCACGAGGGTTCCCTCTTCTCCACACCCTCTCCCGCATTTATTATTTGCAGACTTTTTGATGGTAGACATTCTGAACAGGGTGAGGTGATACCTCATTATGGTTTTGACTTGCATTTCTCTGATACCTAGCGATGTTGAGCATCTTTTCATGTGCCTGTTAAGCCATCGAGGTTTGAATTCACTTGTTACCACAATATGAATAGTCTATCCTGACTGATACAAAGAGTATCCAAATATACAGTTAAAAAATATTAAGATTTCTTTTGAGCAGTTTCAGGTTTACAGAAGAATTGAGTGGAAATTACGGGAAATTCCCATATTACTCCCCTGCATACAGTTTCCCCATTATTAACACCTGGCATTATTAGTGTGGCACATTTGTTACAATTGATGAGCCAATATAAAGATGCATTCTTTCTTTTTTAAACTTAACTTTTATTTTATATTGGAGTATAGTTGATTTACAATGTTGTGTTAGTTTCAGGTGTACAGCAAAGTGGTTCAGATACACATACACAGATATCCATTCTCTGAGGAATCTTTCAGATTCCTTTCCTCATATAGGTTATTACAGAATATTGAGTAGAATTCCCTGTGCTATACAGTAGGTCCTTGTTGGTTATCTATTTTATATATAGTAGTGTGTATATGTTCGTCCCAAACTCCTAACTTATCCCTCCCTCTCTCACCTTTCCCCTTTGGTAACCATAAGTGTGTTTTCAAAGTCTGTGAGTCTGTTTCTGTTTTGTAAACAAGTTCATTTGTGTCATATTTTAGATTCCACATATAAGTGATATCATATGGTGTTTGTCTTTCTCTGTCTGACTTACTTCACTTAGTATGATAAAGATACATTCTTATTAACTAAAGTCCACAGTATACATTAGGGATCACTCTTTCTGTTGTACATTCTCTGGGTTTGGACAATGCATAATGACACGTGTCCACCATGACGGCATCATACAGAATAGCTTCACTGCCCTAAAAATCCTTTGTGTTCCACCTAATCATCCTTCCCTCCCTCCCCCCCAAACCCCTGGTAACCCCTGATCTTTTTATTATCCTTACAGTTTTGCGTTTTCCAGAATGTCATAGAGTTGGAATCACAGAATGTAGCCTTTTCAGATCGGCTTCTTTCACTTAGTAACATGCATTTAAGGTTCCTCCACGTCTTTTCATGGCTTGATAGCTCATTTCTATTCAGCACTGAATGATATTCCATTGTCTGGATGAACCACCGTTTATTTATCCATTCACCTGCCAAAGGACATCTTGATTGCCTCCAAGTTTTGGCAGTTGGGAATAAAGCTGCCATAAACATCTGTGTGTGTATTTTTTGTGGGCTTAAGTTTTTAACTCCTTTAGGTAAACACCAAGGAACGTGATTCCTGGATCTTATGGTAAGACTATGTTTAGTTTTTTTGTTTTTTTTAAAAGAAGATGTTGGGGGGTAGGAGTTTTTTATTAATTAATTAATTTATTTTTGCTGTGTTGGGTCTTCGTTTCTGTGCGAGGGCTTTCTCTAGTTGTGGCAAGTGGGGGCCACTCTTCATCGCGGTGCACGGGCCTCTCACTATCGCGGTCTCTCTTGTTGCGGAGCACAGGCTCCAGACGCGCAGGCTCAGCAGTTGTGGCTCACGGGCCTAGTTGATCCGTGGCACGTGGGATCCTCCCAGACCAGGGCTCGAACCCGTGTCCCCTGCATTAGCAGGCAGATTCTCAACCACTGCACCACCAGGGGAGCCCCTATGTTTAATTTTGTATGAAACTGCCAAACTATCGCTGAAAGTGACTGCACCATTTTGCATCCCCACCAGCAAAGAATAAGAGCTCCTGTCGCCGCCCCGTATCCTCACAGATATTTTGTTGTTAGTGTTTTGGATTTTAGCTCCTCTAACAGCAGTAGTTTCTCACTGTTGTTTTAATTTGCAGCTCCCTAAGAACATAGGATGTGGAGCATCTCTTCATAGGCTTATTTTCCATCTGTATCTCTTCTTTGGTGAGGTGTCTGATCAGATCTTTGGCCCATTTAAAAAATTGGGTTGTTATTTCTTATTGCTGTGTGTTAAGAAGTCTTTGTAGATCTTAGATACCCATCCTTTATCAGTTATGCGCTTTGCAAATATCTTCTCCCAGTCTGTGGCTTGTCTTTTCATTCTCTTAATCAAATATACATGTTGAGTAGTGATACCATGTAGGGAATAAGTTCATAGATTTCAAAGTGGCTACATTTATTTGATGAAGAAGTTTCCCTAATTCTCAGTATGGCTCGTTTGGAGCAGAAACCTATATATTTGGGTGTTTGGGTGTGGTTTTTGCTAAAAAAATGTGTCTTACTTTGTGCCGCTGAGTCTTCCTGCTGGCCAGGAGGGCCGTGCTGGCTGAGGACTGTATTCCTGGCAGGCTCATTCCTAGAAATTCCTTGTGGCCACCACACGGCCTCTGACTGTGGTCTCTCCCCACTAATCCATTCTGCTACCAGCTGCCAGACTAATCTTAAAATACCGCTTTCATCACCACCTAGTGGTTCCCTGTTGCCTGTCTCAGCAAGTCTAAACAATTGGCTTGACTTTTTATGGTCTTTTTAGAAGCAGGGTTCTCTCTGTCACCCAAGATGCTCAGAACTCTGGTGCAAGAGACAGATGCTGGGACAGCGAACTCAGCCAGTAGGTGGCGCTCTGTACAGTTTTAGGACAAGAGCCCAAGTGCAGCAGAAGAAAGAAGAGGATGCAATGGAGGAAAAGTCATCTCAGAGGAGGTGACATTTGAACTTGTCCTTAAAGGATGAGTGGGAGTTTAGACCTAAGCAATTCTGGGAAGGTGCCCTATTAACCCATTCTTTAAATAATACTAATGCTGTATTGTATTCGTTTTCCAGAATGTTCTTTAATGCACAAGTTTGATAGTGGTTGGATTGTCTCAGAATATGGAGCATCTGTGGAGAGTAGACCTGGATGGGGCCGTTTTGAATAGTCTTGAAAGGTGCCAGTGTGGGAGGAGTTTTCAGGGGGTGTTGGAAGTAGATCCTATTAAATGCAACGCTTATTTAGCACCTACTTTGTGCCAGGTTCTATGCTGTATATTATCCCTGTGAATTATCAAAATATACCCATGAAGAAGGTAGAACAAATAACCCCACTTACAGGTGCGGAGAGTGAGGCTCAGATATTAAGGGTCCACAGCTAGGTCCATAGCTAGGACTGGTGGATCTGGGATTTGAACCCAGATTTCAAGATCCTAGAACAGTGCCTGGCACACAGTAGGCACTCAACAAACGTATGTCAGATCATTCTAAGCCCAAGACTCCTTCCCCAGCACCAGGGAAAAAGAGAAGAGAGTGGTGCTGAAGAGAAACTCTGCCAAAGGTCAACACTTGGGCAGGATTTTGGTGGCCTCCCCAAATCCCCAATTTAAGCAACATTGTTTGAGGCTATAGGAAGTTCAGCCTTAATCATTGCTTTGTCAGCTTCATGCATTATGGGTCCTTTGTGAAATAGAAATAGAGAACAGAGTTTCTCTCAGACACTCAAGTATCATGGAGATTCAGACATGCCCTTTCTTCCGGAGTGCAGATTTTATTTCTACTGTGGGATTAGACGTCTGTAGTTCCCTGATGCAGGCAGAAATTGAGCCAGAGGAAACGGGAGGCTTTCTTTCCAAAGGTCTGCCCAAATGGTGATCTGCCACGGGAGCCTTTGCAACAGATTTCTGATGGGCGGTTGATGAAATTAATCGAGGGTAACCTGCAAAGTTGATGCTCTTGAGAATGACTCTTTGTTTGACCTTTTAGGTTGGTATTTGTCAGAAACCCCAGCCGCTCCATTAAATCATTTTTATGTCATTATTGTGATGTATTTATTTACTTATTTTGACATGTTTATTATGATGACATTATAGATCTCATTGACCAAATTGACCACTGGAACTAGGAAATTTCCTCAGGTCTGGTGCAAGTCTTTGACAAAAGCAATCAAATGAACCTCTGAGCGCTTCTCCCGCCTCCACCCCTCCACTTCCCTCACGGTTCCCCTGGAGAAAATACTCTGTGATTGGGAAGTATTCATTTAATGCAGCCTGCCTCAACCAAGCATCAATTCCTGTAAACCTACAGAAGAGCTAGTATACCTGGTTACCTTTTTTTTTCCTGTGTGAGCAGAAACCTCTATGTTTTTCGAAAGGACATTTGATTTGGTTTTATCCAGCTCCATGGCCAGCGTCCTCTGTTGCTTCCCGTGGGTACAGGTGCAACGTGGCTCCATATTCTATCACCTGTATCCAAACATAACTATTTAAAGCCACTTGATGCTGTTTGCAGGAGGGATGTGCAGCCTTCCACCCCCAAAGACGTTCCTCCATCTCATCAGAAGATCCACTTTTTTAATGAGTAGACTTTATTTTTTCTTTTTCTTGGGTTTTTTTTTTTACTTTAGACTTTATTTTTTAGATCAGTTTTAAATTTACAGAAAAATGGAGCTGAGATTTCCCATATAAGTTCCCCACCACTCCACACCCACTTTCCCCCATTATTAACACCTTGCATTAGTAAATTGCATTTGGTATAATTGATGAGCCAATATGGATACATTATTATTAATGAAACTCCATACTTAATTCAGATTTTTTAAAGTTTTCACCTAGCGTCCTTTTTCCATCCCAGGATTCCACCCAGCACACCACATCACATTTAGTCATCATGTCCCCTCAGGCTGTGACAGTTTCTCAGACATTCCTTGTTCTTGGTGACCTTGATGGGTTTCGGGGGGAGTGTTGGTCAGGTATTTTGTGGATGTCTCCCCACTGGAATTTGCCAGATTTTCCCCCCCTCCTGATTAGACTGGGGTTATAAGTTTTTGGGAGGCAGACCACAGAGGTGGAGTGTCATTTTCATCACATCATACTGAGAGTACCCACGACCAACACTGTTTTATCACTGTTGCTGTTGACCTTGGTGACGTGGTGGCAGCCAGTGCTTGCTAGGTTTCCCCACTGTGAAGCTACGCCATCCCCTGCCATCTGCACCGTCCTCTTTGGAGAGGAAGTCGCAACGCAGCCCATACTTAAGGGTGGGAGTCTTGGTCCCCTCCCGTGTGGTGGACTGTCTGCAAAATGTACTTGGGATTTTCCCTGCTGCTCCATTTTGACTTCCCACACTAATTGCACCCAGTCTGTGAACTCCAGGACTGAAGGATCTGTGTGTCTTTCCACACAGAGTTGCTGTTGCCCAGCGCCATGCCTGGCACATATTAGGTGCTAAATAAGAAATGACCGGCTGCATGAATAATGAAGGATGATCTAGTTAGGAACGCCTCACCTCCTGGACTTCTGCCTCCCCGTAACAGAGAGGGACCTCAGCTGCAGTGTTGACGGTCGGTGGGTACCCTGGAGATTTGGACATCACGTCATCCATCAGAGTTTCACTTTAGCCATTGCACACAGTGATACGCGTGTCCACAGAGCAGAACTAGAGTCATGTGATGGAGGGTGACCGGCATGGGGATGGGGCTGTGGTAGGTAGGATGGGCAGAGAAGGTCTGTGTGGGAAGCGCCACTGGCTCTGAAATGGGAGTGAGGAAGAGCCAGCCATGAGGTGATCTGGGGAAGAAATTTCTAGGCTGAGGGAAGAGCAGGTGGTGCCTGGGTGGTGGGTTGGAGCTCTGGGAAGCATCCAGCTGAGCTGGAGCCAGTGTCTACTGAAGGTTGTATCTACCTCTGACAGGCAACCTAAGGCATCACAGGTTCTGGGGATCAGGATGTGGATGTCTTTGGGTGATGCTGTTCTGCTTACCCCCATGTGTACTTGCAATCCCGCAAAATTGGAATCTGTGATGCGTGTCTCCCGGGCTTATGTGCCCGGATGCTGGGTCAGCGGGCTTCCGTCTGGGTCTGGCCTGTGGGCACCACTGCAGGAGAGCAGAGGGTGGGAGGAAAAGGAGGCAGTGTGGGGACATCCCTTCTGTCGCTGGCCCCGGCAGTGGCTGCCCCCTCCTCACAGCCCAGCTCCTGCCGGAGGGGTAGCTGTGGTTGGTTTCCATCCAGGGGTCCTTGGGCTCCTGTCCACCCACCTCCCCCTATTGCTCCTCTAGCCTGAAGGTGGTCCTGGCTTCTTGCTCTTCTGATCTCTGCTTTCTCACCATCCCATCCTACTTTTCACATTTGCTGTCACTTGGGCAACCAATTCCCTGCCCTAAATTCCCTTTCTTGTTTATTCCTGAGGTAATTTGCATCCTGCTCACACACTGGCCTGATACGGTGAGGCTGGGGGCCAAGAGGTCCCCGTCACACTGAAGGGTTTTTTTTTTTTTTTCAGTATGAAACTCAGAGTGCATGAGAGGAGGGCTGGCAGTGGTTGAGCCAGCCTTGGATTCTTGCTTCACTAAGTGTTCTGGAAACCCTGAGGAATACCCCCTCAGTGCACCTGAGCCATCCCTCACCCCATCACTGAAAGCAGACGGACAGATAGGGGCCCTTGTCTCTGGTTCCCGACAGGGACTGCTCAAGTCGTCCCTTCCAGAGTGACACTGTAGCACTGCAAACCCCCTGCCTGAGGCCACCTGGTTGGGAGGCCCTGCTTTCTTGCTCTTTTGAGTGACATCTCTGTGATTATCTGGGGAGATATTTGCATTTGATTTCCAAGAGAGGAAGGAGAGAGTTGGGTTTGGTTGCCACTAAGATTGGGGTGCAGAAAGGAGTGGTGCCCCCAGCCCTGCCCATCCGGGGCCAGGATAGTCTCCCAGTTTCTCCAGGGAGAGGATTCAGACTTGTCCACCCTGGTCCTCAACAAGGACACGCCAGCCAGCACCAGGGTCCAGGACTGCCCAGAAACATTTATTCACTCCATGTCTCTTCCTTGTGAAGTTTACATTCTAGTGGGAGGAAACAGACAATAATAAGTATTTACTATAAGATGGAGAAAAGTTCTAAGGAGATGAGGTCATACTGGAGTAGGATGGTCCTAATCCAGTATGACTGGTGTCCTTACAAAAGGGGGAAATTTGGACACAGACACATAGGCAGGAGAACGCCATGTGAAGGTGAAAGCAGAGATCGGGGTGAAGCTTCTACAAGCCAAGGAACACCAAAGATTGCCAGCAAACTCTCAGAAGCCAGGGGAGAGACAAGGAACAGATTCTCCTTTGAAGCTCACAGAAGGAACCAACCCTGCCAACACTTTGATTTTGGACTTCCAGCCTCCGGAACTGTGGGAAAATACTTTTCTGTGGCTTAAGCCACTTTGTTACGGCAGCCCTGGCAGAGGGGTACACTTCCCCCTTCTTCCTTTGTCCCCCTCCTGGGAATATAGATCTACCACGGAACTATTTACAGTTGAGTGGCTGCGTGGTTCCAGCCCGTCTTTTTTTTTTTTTTAACATCTTTATTGGAGTATACTTGCTTTACAATGGTGTGTTAGTTTCTGCTTTATAACAAAGTGAATCAGCCATACATATACATATATCCCCATATCTCTTCCCTCTTGCGTCTCCCTCCCACCCTCACTATCCCACCCCTCTAGGTGGTCACAAAGCACTGAGCTGATCTCCCTGTGCTATGTGGCTGCTTCCCACTAGCTATCTATTTTACATTTGGTAGTAATGCCACTTTCTCACTTCGTCCCAGCTTACCCTTCCCCCTCCCCGTGTCCTCAAGTCCATTCTCTACGTCTGCGTCTTTATTCCTGTCCTGCCCCTAGGTTCCTCACAACCATTTTTTTTTAGATTCCATATATATGTGTTAGCATATGGTATCTGTTTTTCTCTTTCTGACTTACTTCACTCTGTATGACAGACTTTAGTTCCATCCACCTCACTGCAAATAACTCAGTTTCGTTTCTTTTTATGGCTGAGTAATATTCCATTGTATATATGTGCCACATCTTCTTTAACCATTCATCTGTCAATGGACACTTAGGTTGCTTCCATGTCCTGGCTATTGTAAATAGAGCTGCAGTGAACACTGTGGTACATGACTCTTTTTGAATTATAGCTTTCTCAGGGTATATGCCCTGTAGTGGGATTGCTGCAGCCCATCTTCTTTTCCAAGTCTCAGAATGATCTCTCCAGGAGAAGATGCAAGTTCATTCCACCACCTGGGAGGGTTCTCTCTGGGCTCCAGGTGGCCTTTGACCCTCAAGCACAGCTCATCTGCAGAGCACAGATGTGTCTGGGTGGATAATTCTTGTGGACACAGGGATCAGGGATTCATGCCACATACTCATTTAGCCAATAGATATTTGGCTAAAAGCACCAATGAGGGAAGGAAACCCAAATAAGACCTTGAATGCAGATAGCCCTGCCCACCATCTACTCAGGAGAGTCTGCCCTGGAGGGAGCACGAGACAGGAGGGTGGCCCTGCCCTTCCTTGGTCTGGATACGCTTCCCCTCGGTTTCTCGTACCCTGAGCATCTCCACACACTGACTGCCATCCTGGGGCTTGCAGACCTCAAATTGTCATGTAACATGACCCTAGCACAAGCCAGCTACCAAAAACAAAAGGTGGACATTTGGGTCATTTCCACCTTTTGGCTATTGTGAAAAGTGTTGCTATGAGCACTCGTGTATAAGTTTCTGTTTGAACACCTGTTTTTCATTATTTTGGGTAGATGCCTAGGAACTACTGGGTCATATGGTAATTCTGTGTGTAACTGGCTGAGGAACTGCAGCTGCTCCACTTCACTTTCCTACCAGCAGTTTACAAGGGTTCTGATTTCTAACACATCTTTGGATGAATTAAGAAAATGTGGTCCACCTATATGGGAAAAGAGTCTCAAAAAGAGTGGATATATGTCTATGTATAACTGATTCAATGTGCTGTACAGCAGAAAGTAACACAACATTGTCAATCAACTATACTTCAATAAAAATTAAAGAAAAAGAATATGTGGTCCATCTATACACTATTATTCAACAATAAAAATGAAACACTGACACAGGCTACAAGGTAGAAGAAACTTGAAAACATGATGCTAAACAAAAGAAGCCAGACACAAAAGGTCACATATTGTATGATTCCACTTATAGGAAATGTCCAGAATAGACAAACCCAAAGAGACAGAAAGCAGATTGCCAGGAGCCGGGGGGAAGTGATATGGGGAGCGATTGCTTAATGGGTAAGGAGTTTCCTTGCAGTGTGATGAAAAACTTCCAGGACGAGATTGTGGTGGTATTTGCACAACATTGTAATCTACTTAATGCCACGGAATTGTATGCTGTAAAATGGTTATGTGTATTTTACTGAAACCAAAACAGCAACAACAAAAAAGAGAGAAGTTCTTTTCTCAGCAAAAACCACCTACAGTGTGCTTTAAGGCCACTTTAAGAGATATTCAGAGGCTATTTCTGACCTGTAATTTTTACCATCCATGTGGTCTTTCAAACTAAACCCCTGTGTAAGAATCAGCTCCTGCTCTGCTCGCTATAGTGAGACTTTCCAAGAATTAGACATATTTTTTAAGAATGCAAAGCTAATAATTTCAGAGCTTACAATTCCATGTGGGTGGTTATTCTAGTAGGAAAGATCCGAGCAAGGCTTTATGAGAATTAGCAACGGCTCCAGATTCAATCCCAGCGAGGCGTGACTCTTGAAAGAGCAAGGAGGCAAAGCTAAGACACCCACCACTGAGAGGCAAAGCAAAGCTGGAAACAAGCAGACACCCTGGCACCCATGATGCACCACGTTGCACATGCAGGTCCAAACAGCAAGGAAGCTGACTGCTGTCTGCTCTTTCTAAGTGGACAAGTTGTTTTCCTTTACTCTTCTTTCTTTAAGAATGATTTCAGGGCTTCCCTGGTGGCGCAGTGGTTGAGAGTCCGCCTGCCGATGCAGAGGACACGAGTTCGTGCCCCGGTCCAGGAAGATCCCACATGCCGCGGAGCGGCTGGGCCCGTGAGCCATGGCCGCTGAGCCTGCGCGTCCGGAGCCTGTGCTCCGCAACAGGAAAGGCCACAACAGTGAGAGGCCCGTGTACCACAAAAAAAAAAAAAAAAAGAATGATTTCAAGGGACTCGCCAGGTGGTACAGTGGTTAAGAATCCGCCTGCCAATGCAGGGGACATGGGTTCGAACCCTGGTCCGGGAAGATCCCACATGCCGGGGAGCAACTAAGCCCATGCACAACTACTGAGCCTGAGCTCTAGAGCCCGTGAGCCACAACTACTGAGCCCTCGTGCCACAACTACTGAAGCCAGTGCGCCTAGAGCCCGTGCTCCTCAACAAGAGAAGCCACTGCAATGAGAAGCCCGCAAAGAAGAGCAGCCCCCACTCGCCGCAACTAGAGAAAGCCCGCATGCAACAACGAAGACCCAACCCAGCCAAAAAAAATAAATAATTAATTAATTTAAAAAAAAACTATTTCAAGCCTATTTAAAAATACAGAGACTATTGTAACAAATATCCATCTATCTGCTGCATAGCTTTGTCACACTTTGATATTTTCCTACATTTGCTGCAGAGCTTAAAAAAACAAAAGCAGGGCTTCCCTGGTGGCGCAGTGGTTGAGAGTCCACCTGCCGATGCGGGGGACGCGGGTTCGTGCCCCAGTCCGGGAAGATTCCACATGCCACGGAGTGGCTGGTCCCGTGAGCCATGGCTGCTGAGCCTGCGTGTCCGGAGCCTGTGCTCCGCAACGGGAGAGGCCACAGCAGTGAGAGTCCCACGTTCCGCAAAAACAAACAAACAAACAAACAAAAAACAAAAGCAAAGGGAATTCCCTGGCCGTCCAGTGGTTAGGACTCCACACTTTCACTGCCCAGTGACCCCTGGTCGGGGAACTAAGATCCAGCAGGCCGTGCAGCGCAGCCGACAAAATAAAAAAGAAACAAACAAAACCCCAAAGCGAACAACAAACTATCCTTATTGTATTCTCCTTCCTTCCCCCTTAGAGCAGTTAACCCCTATTCGGAATTACATGCTTCTCCCTGTTATGAATGTTTATGTAATGTTATTACGTAGATACTGCTAGGGTTCAAATGCTTGTGTCCCCACCCCCCAATTTATATGCTGGAATCCTAACCTTCAAGGTGATGGTATTAGAAGGTGAGACCTTTGGGAGATGCTTAGAGGTCATAAGGATGGAGCCCCCATGATGGGATTTGTGCCCGTATCATAGAGACCCCAGAGAGGTCCCTCCCCTCTTTCACCATGTGAGGACACTGCAAAAAGTTGCCATCTGTGGGTCAGGAAATGGGCCTCACCAGGTACTGAATCTGCTGGCACCTTGATCTTAGACTTCCAGCCTCCACAACTGGGAGAAATAAATTTCTGTTGTTTATAAGCTACCCAGTGGGTGGTATTTTGTTAGAGCAGTCCGCATGGACAAAGACAGGTACAATTCCATAGAACTGTGTCTGTCATATTTTCAAACTATGTAAATGACATCATGCTATGAGGATCATTCTGCAACTTGTCTCTTTTCCTCAGTGCAACATTTCCTCTTAAGTTTTGTTTGTTTGTTTATTTATTTTTTTATTAGTTTCTGCTTTATAACAAAGTGAATCAGTCATACATATATATCTGTTCCCACATTCCTTCCCTCTTGCGTCTCCCTCCCTCCCACCCTCCCTATCCCACCCCTCTAGGTGGTCACAAAGCACCAAGCTGATCTCCCTGTGCTATGTGGCTGCTTCCCACTATCTATCTACCTTACGTTTGGTACTGTATATATGTCCATGCCTCTCTCTCGCTTTGTCACAGCTTACCCTTCCCCCTCCCCATATCCTCAAGTCCATTCTCAAGTAGGTCTGTGTCTTTATTCCTGTTTTACCCCTAGGTTCTTCATGACATTTTTTTCTTAAATTCCATATATATGTGTTAGCATACGGTATTTGTCTTTCTCTTTCTGACTTACTTCACTCTGTATAACAGACTCTAGGTCTATCCACCTCATTACAAATAACTCAGTTTCGTTTCTTTCTATGGCTGAGTAATATTCCATTGTATATATGTGCCACATCTTCTTTATCCATTCATCCGATGATGGACACTTAGGTTGTTTCCATCTCCGGGCTATTGTGAATAGAGCTGCAATGAACATTTTGGTACATGTCTCTTTTTGAATTATGGTTTTCTCACGGTATATGCCTAGTAGTGGGATTGCTGGGTCATATGGTAGTTCTATTTGTAGTTTTTTAAGGAACCTCCATACTGTTCTCCATAGTGGCTGTACCAATTCACATTCCCACCAGCAGTGCAAGAGTGTTCCCTTTTCTCCACACCCTCTCCAGCATTTATTGTTTCTAGATTTTTTGATGATGGCCATTCTGACTGGTGTAAGATGATATCTCATTGTAGTTTTGATTTGCATTTCTCTAATGATTAATGATGTTGAGCATTCTTTCATGTGTTTGTTGGCGGTTTGTATATCTTCTTTGGAGAAATGCCTATTTAAGTCTTCTGCCCATTTTTGGATTGGGTTGTTTCTGTTAAGTTTTTGCCTTTCTAGATTTCATTGCCCATTCTTGTATGTGCAGTCTTAAATGTTTGCACCAGGTCCTCTGGGACAGTGGTTTTAAACTGAGGGTTGTGACTGTTAATGAGTAGTGACAAGTATTAAAAAAAAAGAAAGGGAAATTGAATAGATTAGCACAGAATAGAAAATATCAGAGCCCATAGCATTTAATAAAGGAAACTATTATTTCATGAAACTTTAGTGTTGTTCATGTGTGACTTTTCTGAGTGGCCATGCAAAATCGATTCTTTACTGGGGACTGGAGTAAAAAAATGGGATGCCCAAGCTCCAGGGTCTGTCCTAGCAATGGGGTTGCAGCATCCTTGGGTGTACATATCTTCAGCTTTCTACACGTGGCCAAATGGCTTTCCAAAGTGGTTGTACCAACTGGCAAGTTGTGTTTGAGTTTAGAAGTTTCTTAACTTTTGGAAATGAGGGGACTTTTTCAGAGGCTTGTCCCTTCTGTCTTATTTTGGGTTGATGTTCTTCTGGCTTAATTTTATGGATCTGCTGGTGGTGTTTGGTTGGGGAAACAGTCATATTAAAGTCTGGCCATTTAATTTCTCTGCTGTCAAGAGGCAGGATGAAGTTATTCCTCTTTTTCAAAGAATGATTTAAGTAGAAAATAATGAATGCAAAATGCTGTAGTTAGTTAACCCTCAGCAGATAAGCTGATGGATCGGCTGTCACTTGGATCTTGCTCTAAAGGGAAAGAACAGGATATTTAATCATTTTCAAAAAACAAAAACAGCGGTGATGAATTCGATGCACTTTGACGCTGAGTGACTCATTAGGGTGCACTGTTATTTTCCAGTTAAAAAAGGCGCCTTGCATCTCCCCTTTGATTAAACAGTTGTGAAGCAAGGTCTTTGTTTTCAAGAGCCCACCAGGTCTCCTGAACTGTGTAGATGTACGAACTATTGGTACTTAGCATGGGGTCAGTTGGAATCTCCTATATCCAGGTGGCAAACTGGTAGACTTTGAACCCGTTTTGTGTGACCTGCTGAATGTTTTCTTTTCCCCCCCTTCGATTTGGGCCAGCATTTAAAAAACCAGGAGCTTTGACTGCAAATACACATTTCAGGCATCTCTGGAGAAGCGGAAGGTCGGCAACGTGGAGTCAGGCTGATATTGGATGACCACACTGCTGATGCTGCCTGTGGCCACTCAGTTTACAAGGGGTGAGCTCTCTTATTTACCACAGTCCTCTCCACTCCGTACTGTCCTCCCAAAACTGGATAAAAAGCCTGAACCCAGTTCTAATGTGTGTGTGTATATGGGGGTGGGTGGTTCCCCCATCACACCAAGCAGGGCTCCCACACCAGCTGGGTGTCCTACAATTCAACTCGATTCTGACTCTGTCTACCTGGAGTCAGCATCAGATCCCACAAGACTGCCCTCTCTTCCCCCTCTGAGATGCCAACTACAAGTCCAGGTTGTCACCTGTGCTTCTGAGTGACCAGCTGTATGTCGAAGGTTCCAGCGACCCCCTCCTGGGCTTGATTAATTTGCTAGAGCAGCTCACAGAACTCAGAGGAACTTTTTACTTCCTAAATTACTGGTTGATTATAAAAGGACATAACTCAGGAACAGCCAGATGGAAGAGATGTGCACAGGGCAAGGAATGCAGAGAGGACATGGAAATTCCATGCCTTCTCTAGGCCACCATTCTTCCTGAATCTCCACGTGTCCATCAACCCGGAAGCTCTCTGAACCCCATCCTTTTGGGTTTTTATGGAGGCTTCACTACATAGGCATAATTGATTAAAAATCATTGTCCATTGGCAAGCGATTCAACCTCCAGCTTCTCTTCCCTCCCTGGAGGTCGGGGGATGGGACTGAAAGTTCCAACCCTCCAATCACACGGTTGGTTGCCCTGGCAACCAGCCGCATCCTGAGGTGAGTTCCAAAAGTCACCTCACTAACGGAACAAAAGATGCCTTTATTACTCTCATCATTTAGGAAATTCCAAGGGTTTTAGGAGCTCTGTGCCAGGAACAGGGACAAAGACCAAATAGATCTTATTATAACTCACAATATCACCCTGCGGTTGGCTGTTAGTTGGCATTTATCATTAAGCGCACAGGGGTGTTTTTTTTTCTTTTGGGAGTTCTTTCTTTTTTTTTTTAAATTGAAGTAGAGTTGCTTTACAACGTCATGCCAGTCTGGGCTGTACAACAAAGTGACTCAGTTACACACATGCAGACATTCTTTTTTTCATATTCTTTTCCATGATGGTTTATCACAGGATATTGAATATAGTGCCCTGTGCTCTACGGTAGGACCTTGATTTTTATCCATCCTATGTACAATAGTTTGCATCTTCTAATCCCAAACTCCCAATCCTTCCCTCCCTCACCCTCCCCTTGTCAACCGTAAGTCCTTTCTCTGTTTTTGTTTCCTAGATATGTTCATTTGCACTTGTGCCTCCCTCAGAGGGACAAGAGGTGCCGCAAACTGGAAGTCTTTTAATCTTTTATAATTAAAATTAATGTTTGCTTCTTTCCTCTGCAAATAGTTCCCTTTCATCTTTCTTTGTTGGAAAAGGGAAGAGATGTATTCATGGAGTCCTTCTGCTTTTTTTAAAGCAGAATGTCACAGGTTGCTCCAGGAGATGTCACATCCTAGAATTAAAGCTTTCCTTGTTTGACCCATTCCAGAAACTTTGATGCCAAGCCCATACTCTTTAGGGGAGATATGTATGTAGGTGATTTGGCTAGGACTCTGAAAGTAAAAAAGTAGAAAATAAAAAAGGGATTTGCTGCATTAGAAAAGACTAGTGCGTAGAGTGTGGGCTCCTGTTGTACACTCGGGATGACCTAGCCCCCTCCAAGTCAGAGGTGGGTGAGAAGTAGCAATTCCAACAGACAAGGATGATCCTCCCTATTTATCCCTACCTTGGGCTCATTTTATCCTGGGCTGCATCACTTAAACTCAAAGCACACTTTTAATATTCAGGGGTCAGTCCTTGTAGCCATCACGTTGTGCTATTCTCCACACCCTATGAGTGGGTCCACAGGAAACTGTAAACAGGTCTGGCTTTTCATGTCACCACTCACACAAGCCAGTGCTTTTCCACACTTGATCTACAGATCACAGACATGCGAGGATTATGCAAAAGAACAAGAACAACGCTTTATTATAAGTTATGAAGACAACACAAGGGTTCTGGAAGGAAAACAGGGAGAGGCGAGGAGTCAGCTACAGGCAACAGGGGGCATCCCCCTGTTCCAGGACTGAAGGGGACGAGGCTAGGGCCTCTTGTTTACTGTCCTGAGGACTCTGAGCGCTGGGATGGGACAACAGCCTCAAACCATCCACCTTTGGGGGGAAGACTGCAGGCCGGGGGTGGGAACGGAATGCGGTATCTCTGGGTGCCCAGTTTGCTCCAGGATTACAGAGGTTAGGGCTAAGACGTCCGTTTCACATCAAAACAGGGTCCACACGAGGCCCAGCCTGGGAGGACCCTCCCCAAACTTATTGGCTCAGACCAACTTTTTCCTCTCACGCCCCGAGGTAATGATGAATCTCGGCCTGGAGGAGAATGACTTGGTCGATGGCCCAGTGGTTTTATGTCCAGCCAAGCGCCTTGCCCTAACAGCGAGGCGGCACCTTGCTGTGCCCACTGCGGAGGTGAGGCTGCTAGGAGTAGAGGCCGGAACCAACACGCCCCTAAAGGCAGCCTTGGCTGGGCATGGGCTGGGCCCTCCACTGGAAGTAGGGGGGCCCTGCCTGGGTGTGCCCCCAGGGATGTGACTTCAGATGGGGGTGGGCAGTAGTGTCTTCAAACCGACGCTCCTTCTTATTGCTGTGGTGCTTGGGGTCCCCCGGTTCCTGCTGTGAGGCTGAGAGCTGAAAAGAGGCAGCTCAGATCTTGGGCAGCCGCTGTGCTCCCAAAACCCAGCTGGGTCCTGACATGGGTGCCCACGGTGGAATTTGTGGATGGTGCTTGGGCACGGCTGCGCTTAGCTGGGGGAGCTGTGGCAGAGGCGAAGGCTGGAGCTTTCCTTTTCAAATACCGGCGAGAGCTGTCTTAGGCGGGGGTTCCTCGCTGCTGCCAATCAGGGGCCCCAGAGATGAAGCAGGGAAGGGAAGCCGCAGCAGCGGCAGGAGCGGGCCAGTCAGGAGCCAGGCTTCCGAGGATGCGCCGGAGCGCTGCTTCCTTCTCGGAGTCTAGGTCTGCGGCGGTGACCCGGAAACCCAGCTGAGGGGGTGAGGGCAGCCTCAGAGGCTCCCCTCGCCTGTGCGGCAGCAGAGGAAACCTGCGTTTTCGGGGCCTGGGACTGTCAGATGTGGGGGAGCCGTCCCTCCAGGGCCGTTTCTGCCCTCTTGTTGCCTCTGCATGCTTGTCAGGCTGGCTTTTCCTCTGGGAAACCACCGGAGCTGCAGAGGGCGACGGAGGGCCCTCCTCGCTCCCTTTCTTTGAGGACTTCTGGGGCAGCCCTTGCGGTATGGCGGGACCCCTCCTACTGTTCATGGGCGGGAAACCTCGGGTGGAGCTATACGAGCTCGTGATGGCGTTTCTTTTAGGGCAGGAGCTCATACAGGAGGTGTGGAGTGTCCTGTTGGATCTGTCTTCTGCCCTCTTGGCGTGGAGGTTTCTCTGCAGAGGTCCAGGCCTGGGCACGAAGAAAGAGACCCCCAGGGGCCTAAATGCAGATCGTGCGCCCCCGGTGCCATTGGGGCCGGTTCTCTGGTCGTCGTTCCCCCCTGTGACTGTGGGGACTTCTTCCTGCTTGGCCATCCCTTTCCCGCTCTCTCCCAGGGTCCTCAACGCCGTCTGCTCTGTGCTGCAGTTCGGGACACAGCTGGGTGTCGTGGACGGCACTGGCTGCCCCCGCGCCACACTGACAGTGACTGTGTCCACCGCGGACACTGAGCTGCGGGACATCGTGGAGGTGAGAGCACCCATCACCGCCTTCTTCTGATGGCCTCGCCTGCAGATGGAGATAAGGACCCCCAGAAAGGCGCGCAGGGCCTGCGGGATGGTGGAATGGGGTCTCAGGGACTCTGTGGCAAAGCGCAGATGCGGAGTCACTGGACACCTGTGGGCTGGCCTGCGAGTGGACAGCCGGCCATAGACAGCTGGGTGACCCGGGCCGGCCACGGGAAGTCTGTGGGCGCGGGGAGCGGGCTGGGGGCAGCCGAGCCCTCCTGGCAGGTGCTGGTCCCCCAGTGCCCGGGGCGGGGGGGAGGGGCAGGGCCTACCTAAGTCACTGCCCATAGAGAACTTGGGTGAGATCGGTCCCTGGATAGAGGCTGAGCGCCGAGCACTCTCCTTCAGCTGCCAACTCGGCCAAAAGCGGAGTGCGCACTGTTTGGCCTGTTGCTGGGATTTATAGCTCTGCAACCTGTGAGCGAACAATGGGCTTGCGTTTGCGGGACGCAATAAAGAGGTTGGGGAGGGGTGGCGCATGCGCAGAGTACACGTCAGGCCCTGGGGCGCACAGGTGAGGATACGCGCCTCGACCGTCTAGCGCTTCTGAATCTCCCGGGGTCTGAGGGTTGGAGGTGTTTGCCTTGAGGGTGATGAGCTTCCTGGCAGGACAGCTGGCCCTTCTCCCCTGGCCTGGCCCCAGTGCTGTCGGGGGAACTAACTGTACTGGACGGGGTCCCTGCCCAGCAAAGCGGAGCAAGGTTGCTGGGTGTGCGGCTCCCACAAGAGGCGGCAGCTTTGGCAGCAGCGCCTCTGCGTCCTCCTGCCCTTTCCCCTGGCGGCACTGGAGGGGAGAGCCGCTAAGAACGGAAGTGCCCACACCACCCAGATCCTGCTGGGGTGACACCTGAAGTGGTGGCCAGGGCTGGCTGAGAGGGCCATACTTACCATGTGACCCAAAAGCCCACTCCTAGGCAATTAACCAAGAGAAAAACTTTTCACAAAACACATATGTGAATGTTTTAGCTATCCTGTCCACAGTTCCTAAATATAGGACTCTTGAGGTTATCCAATTTTCTTGAGTTTGTCATTTTTTAATTGTTCTTGGAATAACACTATGTATACGTATTGTTTCACAGTCTAGAGTTAATATTTTACCAATTAAATAAAATTCAGAAGCCTTACATCCATATAGGTTCTTTTACCTTCCACTCTTTGTTATAGCTGTCATATGGGTCACCTTTATGTGACTTGAACGCCACCCTCTGAGACTGTGGTATCCTTTTTTCATACATATACAGGGAATTCCCTGGCGGTCCAGTGGTTAGGACTCAGCACTTTCACTGCTGGGGCCCCGGGTTCAGTCCCTGGCAGGGGAACTAAGATCCCGCAAGCCACGCAGGTGTGGCCAAAAAAAAAAAAAAAGTCATACATATATAAAATAATGAAGAGGATAATTTTTCCAGACATGTGCCATTGTTGTTGCCCTTCCTTTGTTCCCGAAGTTGCAAGCTTACTTCTTTCTTGTGTCATTTCACTGAAGAATTTCCTTTCATTTAATATTTTTATAGCAAATTGTCTGGTGATGAATTCTCTTAGTTTTCTCTCATCTCCATCAGCCTTCGTTTTGGCTTTTGTTTGGCTTTCAGTCTTTAAGGATATCCCTGCTTTAAGGATATAATATCCTGGTTTGGTCTTTTCCTTTAATACTTTAAAGATGTTATTCCATTCTTTTCTGGTCTTTATGTTTTCTGATGAGAAATCACAGTCCTTCAAGTTGACATTCTGTGATGTATAACAGGTCGTTTTCTTTTGTCTTTTCACTTTCTTAATGGTGTCCTTTGAATCACAACAGTTTTACATTTTAGTGATGTGTCATTTATGCATAAGGGAGTCTTACTGGCTGGGAATTATTGAGACATTAAATCACATCCTCATCAGTATTTTGGTTATATAAATTAAAAGCTAAATGTGAAAGGGTCAGGGAAAGATTTGAATTAGTTCATTTCAAACTTTGCTATAGATGCTAAAGAACTCATCAGGGACATGTCATTCCCCTGTTCAAATATTTCTTTGTTTTTTTTCTTATTTACAACGTTGTGTTTAATTTCTGCTATACAGCAAAGTGACTCAGTTATACACATGTATAGTCTTTTTCATATTATTTTCCATTATGGTTTATCACAGGATATTGAATATAGTTCCCTGTGCTCTACAGTAGGACCTTGATTTTTATCCATCCTATGTACAATAGTTTGCATCTTCTAATCCCAAACTCCCAATCCTTCCCTCCTCACCCCCCTCCCCCTTGGCAACCACAGGTCTCTTCTCTATGTGTGTGAGTCTGTTTCTGTTTTGTAGATGGGTTCATTTGTGTCGCATTTTAGATTCCACATATAAGTGGTCTCATATGGTATTTGTCTTTCTCTTTAGGAAATATTTCTTGATATCACCACTTATTAGCTATGTGACCTTGAACAAGTTATTTGAACTCCTGTGCTTCCATTTCCTCAACTTTAGGGAAATTTTTGTATCTACTGGTAGGGCTGTTGTGCGATTAAGCTATTTTATCTTTTTAAACTGCTTACAGCAGAGGACGTGACCTGTAAATATCACAGAATTAATATTATTATATCCACCTCTGGGTCAAGATAAACATAGAAGGTGATGTGCTTTAAAGTAAGTAAGTACCAAAGAATATTCCTGTATGGCTACTATGAAAACAAAAGATTTCCAGGTTGAAAGAAACAATTTAGAACACCCATTAGAAATAAACCTTTGTACCACTGTGATAAATACACAGAAGTGATGGATGATGAAAAACGTAATGAACCGATAAAAAGGCCCAGATTTCAACAGGGTTTCTTTCTAAATGTAAATAAGCTGAGTGCTGCTTTCGAGAACCACACTTGTGTGTTGTATCTGCAGGGGTGTCACCCTCTGAGGGTGTCTGCTGACCCTTCTGGCGTTGAGACCCCCGCACACCACCCAGCGTCCAGCTGTGACAGAAGCAGCCCCAGTGGGATCTGGAAAGAATCTCTCAGATCCAGGGACAAGGGAGCTCTTTAGAGGCAGGTGTAGCCTGGGGTTTGAAAGCAGAGAGCTGGGTTCCATTGTGGTGCCTTCATCTGTGACCAGCTGTGTGACTTGAGTCAGATGACAAACCTCTTCTGTGAAGTAGGAATTTCCTTGCAGGCTCACTGTGGGGATTAAATAAAGTAAAATAGAAAGAACAGCCCAGGCTTTGTAAATGCTCCCTTAACAGTTTCTTCCCTCCGTAGAAATCCACCCTAAGGAGGCTGGGATTAGCAGGTACACACTACTATGTATAAAATAGATAACCAACAAGGTCCTACTACTGTAGAGCACAGGGAACTCTACTCAATATTTTGTAAAAACCTATAAGGGAAAAGAACCTGAAAAAGAATATATATATGTATATATAACCGAATCACTTTGCTGTACACCTGAAACTAACATGATAGTCTACTATACTTCAATTTAAAAAAATCCACCATAAAGACTTGAATCCAAATGCTGTGTTTTTAAAGATTTTTTTCCCTCTAACACTGATTTTATTGACCCCAAACACACAATTAGGCAAAAGCAAATGTATCCTTATGGAGAATTTCAAGGTACGTTTTGTTTTTCTCCCCAGAAGCCCATTTGGATTCCACCTTTACCTGTTTCAAAGGCAACAGCAAATAAAGGAATAGCTTTGCCAGGGGTCTGGACCATGATTTATCGAGGAGCAGAAAAGACAGGAGATTTAGAAAGTATTCGGGAGAGAAAATTGCTGTGAAATCTGTTGTCCGTGTGCTTTTACTGCCTCTGGGGAAAATCGAGCTGGTGATATCTGAAACAGAGAAGTAGCAGATAGCTGTTTAAATTTCATGGCAGCCGATGTTCCTAGGATTGGGAATTTGAATATTACCTATAAACTGAGGATGGTTTTGGGATTTGCCCGAATCGTCTACTGGGAGGTAAATACTCTAGTCATTGAAAACTACGGTCTTTAGAGTCAGATCTGGGCTCCAATCTTAGCCCTGTCATTTTCTAGCTGTGTGACCTCAGACAGGTGACTCAGTCTCTCTGTTCCTCAGTTTCTCATCTGTGACATGAGGAAGAGAATAATACTTACTGTGAGGTTTGCTGTGGGGACTAAATGAGATAATTATCTGAAGTTTTTTTTTTTTAAAGATTTATTTATTACTTATTTACTTATTTCATTTATTTTTGGCTGCATTGGGTCTTAGTTGTGGCATGCGGGATCATTCGTTGCAGCGTGCGTGCAGGCTCTTTCATGCAGGGCACGGGCTTCTCTCTAGTTGTGGTGTGTGGGTTTTTCACTCTCTTGTGGCACCCCCAGAGCGCATGGGCTCTGTAGTTTGTGGCATGTGGGTTCTAGTTGAGGCGCGTGAGCTCAGTAGTTGTGGCACATGGGCTTAGTTGCCCCGCAGCATGTGGGATCTTAGTTCCCCAACCAGGGATCAAACCTGCATCCCCTGCATTGTAAGGCGGATTCTTTACCACTGGACCGCCAGGGAAGTCCCCCAAGTTTTTAGTACAGTGCCTAGAACAGAGTAAGCCCTCCATAAGTGATCTCCTTAAAAAGATAAGAGAAGAAGCTCTAGTTAGGAGCAAGGAACAAGGCTCAATAAGGAACACCACCCCGTGTAAGCCGAGACCATGGGAGGGGTTTTTCTCTGTGCCAACTTTTGATCATCGTGCATAAAATCACAGTCTATCCTGCAAGTAGGGTTAAGTTTTGGACACAAAAATACATACCTTTCTATGAAATCTCTAGACACTAATTTAAGTTTTGACACATGCTGAATGGGCCAACGAAGATGATCTGGGGGTCAGAGTTGGCCCCTGCTCTCCAACTGCCAACTCCCAAACACTGAGCAATCCCTCTGAGTTGTGAGAAGTAGCCCAACGGATGGGTGTGGCTGTCCAGTTTCTCCTTATGCGGGGGTTGGGGGGGCGCGGGGAGTACAGTCAGATTTTAACTTATAATTACGATCAGAACCAGGAGTCTCTGAGCGGCATTTGTGGGTGATGCTGCTCAAGGCACTTCTGTCTTTTTTTTTTTTCTCCAAGGGAGAGAATGGGCTTCTGTTGGTTTCCCTTTTCCTGATCCATAGCAGGAGACCCAGGCTGCAGTGGATATTGTCCCTTGTTGTTCTAGGGAAATCCACCAGGTCCAACTGGTGGGTGGAGGGCTGCCTGTACTGTTGAGGTCCGTGGGAGAAACATTTATGAGTGTCCATGGCTGGAAACTTGCTTTATTTGGTGCAGGCAGAGGGTGTGGACGACCTCTTTCTCCGTGAGCTTCAGTGGAGCGGGAGAACTTCCTGAGGACCTGGTGGGGACACTGATTTTGTCTCCTCTGTGATTACCTGTCGGTCCCTTAAAGACTCCTAAGTGGCAGTTCTGGGATCCCTGGGGGAAGGATTGACTGGATTCCTGCTTTAGGAGAGTTTTGGGGGGCTGGGTAACAATCACTGCTGTGGATATTTTCCCACTCTGTTTCCTTGGGAACAGTTTTCTTAAGATAGAAAGCAAATTTATCTTAAATTGAAATGGAAACATTATAATTAAACATTTACAACCAAAGCAGATTTATAGCTATGGTGGTTACATTTCGCATTGTCAACAGATGCCATTGAAACTAAATAACCCATTGGAACTGTAAGAAAAAAACCCAGTTTTTTTCAAAACGTCTGCTAGCAATGGTAGCCTTTATTCTATTTGTTTTCTCTGGTGCCTTAGTGACAATAAAATAGAAGGCAGTCGTGCACCATGAAATTGAGCTGAATTGGGAAGGGCAAGGCTGGTGAAAGTGTATTTTTTTTCCAGTAATTTATTCAAGTTACCTTCACAGTAACTGTGGCTGGGAAATGTCCTATCTATTTGGGGTCTCTGCTGGGTTGAGGGAAGTGTCATTTTTTCACTTTCAGTCTTTTCTCTTTTTTCTCTTAAAGATGAGAATAGGTCATTCATTGACCTCATTTGCATACAAAAGACTTGGGGTCTGTAATAGGACAAAACACTCCTAATTACTGGAATGACATCTACATCTCGCTTTTATACAAGCTTCCTTAGTTTGCATGGAACATTCTTCTTTATTTCACTCCGTGTAATGTGAAAAGTAATGAAAGGTCATTGTCAGAAAATTGCAAAACAGAAGCACAAAGAATCACTGTTACCATATTTTTCTAGTTCCACTTAATGCTCTTATTCTCTGAATTTATTACATTCTGTATAAACAATTTTCTCTCCTGCTTTTCTTGGCTTAATATTTCATCACAGGCATTTACAAATATAATTGTAAATATTTTGTAAACCTTTCACTAGGTCTGCACTATTTCCTCAGACGAATGTTACGTAGTTTGCTTAATTTCTTTTTTTTTTTTTTTTTTTTTTTTTTTGTGGTATGTGGGCCTCTCACTGTTGTGGCCTCTCCCGTTGCGGAGCACAGGCTCCGGACGCACAGGCCCAGCGGCCATGGCTCACGGGCCCAGCCGCTCCGCGGCATGTGGGATCTTCCCAGACCGGGGCACGAACCCGTTTCCCCTGCATCGGCAGGCGGACTCTCAACCACTGCGCCACCAGGGAAGCCCTGCTTAATTTCTTGAATGGGGCCAGTTAGGTCGTTTCTAAATAGCTTTCTGATCTAAATAATTCTTGAAGCTTTATCTTTTAGCTTATTTTCTTAGGTACATTTGCAGAAGTGATGGTACTGGATATTGATATTTTAAAGGCTTATTCAATGCTTTGGAAGACTGCTTCTCCGAAAGTATTAGCTAATACTTGTGATGGTCAGTTTTATGTGTTAACTTGGGACTAGACTATAGTCCCTGGTTGTTCAATCAAGCACTAATCTAGGTATTTCTGTGAGGCATATTGTAGATGTGCTTGATGTTCATCATCAGTTGACTTTAAATAAAGGGGATGATCCTGGATAATCTGGTGGGCCTGATCTAATCAGTTGAAACACTTCAAGATAACTTTTATTCTGCCTTTGTTAGTATTTTATTTTATTTTATTATTTTTTTTTTGTGGTATGCAGGCCTCTCACTGTTGTGGCCTCTCCCGTTGCGGAGCACAGGCTCTGGACACGCAGCCTCAGCGGCCATGGTTCATGGGCGCAGCCGCTCCACGGCATGTGGGACCCTCCTGGACCAGGGCACGAACCCATGTCCCTCTGCATCGGCAGGCGGACTCTCAACCACTGCGCCACCAGGGAAGCCCTGTTAGTATTTTATTTAGTAATGTTTGCTATAGGTAAATGTTATCTGTTTTTGTTGGAATGCAAATGCCTTTATTTCATTTTTGTTCTGGAAGAATGATTTGCTTGGTAGTAGAAATCTAAGTTGGCAGTTATTTTCTGTCAGCACTTTGAATATAGCATGGTACCGTCTTCTGGTTTACATTGTTTGTGTTGAGAAGTTACTGTCAGTCTGTTTTTACTTTCAAGGCAATCTTTCTTTTTTCTGTGGCTGCTTTTTAAAAAATAAAAAATTCTTGGGCTTCCTTGGTGGCGCAGTGGTTGAAAGTCCGCCTGCCGATGCAGGGGACATGGGTTCGTGCCCCGGTCTGGGCAGATCCCACATGCCGCGGAGCGGCTAGGCCCGTGAGCCATGGCCATTGAGCCTGCGCGTCCGGAGCCTGTGCTCCGCAGCGGGAGAGGCCACAACAGTGAGAGGCCCGCGTACCACAAAAAAAAAAAAAAAAAATTCTTGAGGTACAATTCGGATACAATAAAACACACCCACTTTAAATGTACATTTTGATGAGTTTTGACAAATTTATTCACCCGACTAATAAGTACCACTAGCAAGATGTATAATATTGCGATGACAATGAAAGGTTTCCCTGTGTTATTCCAGTCAACCTCCCCCACTCCTGTTCCCAGGCAACCACTGACCTGCTTTCCATCTCTGTAGCTTAGATTGGCCTTTTCTACAGTTTAATATAGATGGAAAGATGTGTCTGCATCTCTTGCTCAGCATAATCTTTTGAGATGTATCCATGATGTTGTGTGTATTAGTACTTCATTCCTTCTCCCCTCCCTGGTATAGATACAATTTGTTATCTATTTGCCCATTCATGGACATTTAGGTTGTTTCCAGTTTCATGTTATTATGAATAGAGCCGCCATAAGCATTCGTATACAAATCTTTGTGTGGAAAAATGTTCACCGTTCCCATGGTTAAATAGTCAGGATCATTGGATCATATGGAAGGTGTATGTTTAATTTCATAAGAAACTGCCAGATTGTTTTTCAGAGCGACTGTGTCATTTTATACTTCCAACAGAAGTGTAGGAGAGTTTCAGTTGCTCCTAGTCCTTGTCAAATTTTGACACTGTCAGTCTTTAACTTTAGCCATTCTAGTGAGTATATAAGGGTATCTCATTGTTATTTTATTTACATTGCCCTAATAACTAAATATTTTGAGCACCTTTCCCTGTGCTTATTTGGCATTCATGTATCTTCTTTGTTGAAATGTCTGTTGAAATCCTTTGTCCGTTAAAAAAAAATCAGGTTGACTGTTTTCTAATGATTAAGTTGTAAGAGCTGTTTTTATATTCTGAATCCTAGTGTTTTATTAGATATAATCGGCAAAATTTTCTCCTGGTCTGTGGCTTCTCTTTTTATTTTCTTACCAATTCCTTTTGTTTTTTTGTTTTTTTTAAAGTCTTCTAGCCATTGCAGAGCATTTATTTTCTTTCTTTCTTAAAAAATTTATTTATTTATTTATTTGGCTGCGTCGGATCTTGGTTGTGGCATGTGGGATCTTCAGGGCAGCATATGGGATCTTTAGTTGTGGCATGCAAACTCTTAGTTGCGGCATGTGGGACCTAGTTCCCTGGCCAGGGATCGAACCTGGGTCCCCTGCATTGGGAGCACGGAGTCTTAGCCATTGGATCACCAGGGAAGTCCTTACCAATGCCTTTTGAAGGATAAAATTTACCAATTTTTAATTTTATGTTTCGTGTTCTTTGTGTCCTATCAGTTTTACCCTGAAGTCATAAGGATTTTGTACTATATTTCCTGTTAGGAGTTCTATAGTTTTAGGTCTATAATTCATCAGAGTTTATTTCTGTATATAGCAGAAGGTAAAGGCCCAGGTTCTCTTCTTTTCTTTTTCCTTTTCTTCTCTCTTCCTGTTTGTCCCTCCCTCTGGCTCTCCTTCCTTCTTCTCTGCATCTGTTCCTTTCTCCTTTCTTTGCTACCTTTTTTTTTTTGGCCAATTTTTTTTCCAGCACATTTATTGAAAAAAATTCTTTCCCCATTGGAAGTATCTTGCTACTTTTGTTGAAAATCAATTGACTCTATACATTTGCAAGTCTATTTCTGGACTCCCTATTTTGTTCCTTGTAGCTATATGTTTATTTGCCTACATTATCTTGATTATTTTGAAACTAGGTAGTGTAAGCTCTTCAACTTTCATCTCTGCTTCAAAATTGTTCTGCTACTGTAACTCTTTTGAATTTCAATGTAGGTTTTTTTGAGATTGCAGTTTCATGGGTAGATTCCCTAGGCCTCTGCCCCTTTGTGGGCTCTGGACTCCAGTATTTGCCCCAGCCCTGTGAGGCTGTCAGAAGCTCTCAGCCCCTCAGCTGTCTCCTCCGATACTGACAAATGCCCACAGAGGGAACGACACCTCCAGTCCTAGACTCATATTCCTGGCCCTCCGCTGTCTCCTGGATTCTGGTGCAGTAATTCTTCACTTTTTTGTTTGTTTCTCTGATGCCTTCATTATTTTGAGCAGCTTTTATTGTGTCCTCAGCAGGAGGGCTGGTTGGGATTATCCAGGCAACTATTACTGAAAGCAAGGGTCTTCCGACATGATTCTGTTTTAAAAATTAAGATATAATTGACATATAACATTATATTAGTTTCAAGTGTATAACCTAATGATTTGATATTTGTATGTATTGCAAAATGATTACCATAATAATCTAGTTAACATCCATAACCAACAGTTACAAAATTTTTTTCTTGTGATGAGAACTTTTAAGATCTACTTTCTTAGCAACTTTCAGATATGCAACTCAGTATTATTAACGATAGTCGCTGTGTTGTACATTACATGCCTATGACTTACTCATTTTATAACTGGAAGTTTGTACCTTTTGATCCCTTCATCCATTTTGCCCACCCTCCTCCCCCACCTCTGACAACTGCTAATGTTTTCTCTGTATCTATGAGCTTGTTTTTGTTTATTTGTTTCTTAGATTCCACATATGAGATCATACAGTACTTGCCTTTCTCTGTCTGACTTATTTCACTCAGCTTCATGCCCTCAAGGTCCATCCATGTTCTTGCAAATGGCAGGGTTTTCTCCTCTTATGGCTGGATCATATTCCATTGTATGTATAAACCACATCTTCTTTATCCATTTATCCATCCATGGGCACTTAGGTTGCCTCCGTTTCATGGCTACTGTGAATATAATGCTGCAATGAATACGGGGTACATGTATCTTCGGCTTGATTCTTTTTTTTTTTTTTTTTTTTTTTTTGCGGTACGCGGGCCTCTTACTGCCGTGGCCTCTCCCTTTGCAGAGCACAGTCTCCGGACACGCCGGCCCAGCGGCCACGGCCCACGGGCCCAGCCGCTCCGCGGCACGCGGGATCCTCCCAAACTGGGGCACGAACCCGTGTCCTCCGAATTGGCAGGCGGACGCTCAACCACTGCGCCACCAGGGAAGCCCGGCTTGATTCTTTTAACTGCTACAAAAGAGTCAGTAATTTGGATATGTCATGGCTTATTTAACCATTCCTGCATTGGTGGATGTTTAGTTTGTTTATAAATTTTCTCTGTTTCCCATAATGGTGGGTTAATTGTGTTTGCACATGTCTCGTTATGAACATGTGTTAAGCACTTTTCTAGAAAAAGTTCCAGGAAATGGAAGTGCTCAGTCAGAGGGTTTGCACGTTTTGAATATTTTGAAGCAGCCAATTGTTTTCCAAAATCGCTGTGCTGGTGGATACCCTCCCAGCAATGTCTGAGAGTTGTCATTTCCCTCCACTTTCCTCAGTGCTTGTATTATACAATCTTTTAAATAATGTCAGTTTGATGAGTGACAGTATCTGCTTATTGTTCTGATTTTCATTTCGGTGACTGTTGGGGAAGTCGAGCATCTTTTCATATGTTTATCGACCATTTACAAAAGAAATCTCTTTTCATATCATTTGGCTATGAGTTGATTTTTCTTTACTGATTTATAGGTGCTCATTGTGTATTTTGGATATTAGTTTTTTATTTATGTATCCAATATTGTCTTTACTTCGTCCCGTCCTTTCACTTTTTGTGAAGTCTTCTGTTACATATGTTTAAAATTTTATGATAGCCGAATTACCAATCTTATGTTCTATGACTTGGCATTTTATCTCTTACACTAAAATCTTAAAGCTTGTCTCCTATAATTTTCCTAATAATCCTGCTTATTTTTTGCATCTCAATGACTTGCGTAGATATACAATCCAATATTAAATTTTGTTGTTGCTATTCACTCACATATTGTGAGCTTTTGCTGCTTGCATTTCACTTTCAGATTTTGTGGTATGAATTTTAAATGAGAGCATGTGGTGACCTTTTTGTAGGCGGCAGAAGGAGTTGCTTTTCCCATCACATCTTTTCTAGGTTTTTTTTTGCTCTAATGATGGCAAGAAGCCATAGCATAAAATGATGGCAGAACCCTGGGTCGAGCTTCAGGGGAGAACAGGCTGGAATCCTGACCACCACCCGGCTTGTTGTGTGTTTGTCCACGCACCAGTATTTTCTCTTTTGGGGCCTCGATTTCCTCTACCTTAAAATGAGAGTGTTAAGTCTGCAATCTCGAAATTCTTTTCCAGCTCTCCTATTTTTGTTGGGTTGGCCATAAAGTTCATTCAGGTTTTTCCATAACATCTTATGGATGTTATATATAATATACACAATACAATACTAGCATGATGAAGCTGATTCTTTTAAAAGACTTGTATCAGTGTTGCTTAAGACCTTTGGCCTGAAAATAAATTATACATTGAAAACCAGGGGCAATAAGATAAAATAAAACTAAAACAAACATTGAAAACCTTCTCTGGCACAGTTATTTCCCAAAGGTCACATACAGTAGATTAGTCTGCTTAGAGACCTTCCATGAAACATTTGGAATACGTTGGGAAAATACGTTTGGAAAATGCCTCATACTGTATTCTCTATTCATATTCTACTCTTGGAGATTCCAAATGCACATTAGCTTCTTAAACTCTGCCAGTTGATGGGGGCAGGTGACCGTCACCAAACCCCGGACAATGCAGGAATTCTCAGCCTGGTATGTGCAGACCCCGCTTGCCTTGGCCAATCCCACTGCCCTTTGGGATTGTCCCTGTCTTGTTAATTACTGTTTGGGCAGCTTGTCCTAATCCCCTACCCTCGGAACAGGGCCAGGCCTGACAGAAGACATCTCTTGTCCTTGCTGAATTTACTATTGTTTAGCTTCTGCACATGGCTCTGGAGGGCTGAATGGAGCTTTCAAGTAGGGCTTGTCTGAACAGAGATTTCTGGGTTCTGGCTTGGACCCACCTAGGCTGACTGTGCCCTGTTGAGAATGCCAAATTTGCATTTTCAGAAACAGGCAGCAAAGTTATTACGATGACAAGTTTACAGTTAAGAAGCACTGCGGTCTAACTTTGTTGTGGCTTCTAAAATAAAACAATAGGCATCAGATAGGATCCTGGCATTGAAGTCACTGCCTCTCTTCTTCCTGGCTCAGTTTTCCACCATGAGTTGTTTAGAAAAATGGCAAAAGGAGATGTCTGCATAAAACAGAAGTGTGTGTGTGTGTGTGTGTGTGTGTGTGTGCGCGCGTGCGCACGCGCGTGTGTGATGTTCCTGGCCATCCCCGGTGCCCCACGGGATGTGAAGGTGATCGGGTGAGAACTCCCTCGGTTTTGAAGCCAAGTGCCAGCAGATAGCTTGGCCTCTTCATGAATTTAAGATCGTTCATATAGGCATTTGCAAAGATAGAGCTGACATGGTAAACATCTTGCCTAAGGCATAAAAGAGAAAACATTTCTGTCATCCAGAAATCAGCTTATTTATCTCTTAGGAAAACATTTACAAATATAGTGGTAAGGAGACAGAATCCATTCCATTCTGGGTGATCTTGTTAAACTTCTCAGTTTGTTGACTCTGCATTTGAATACTTTCCTATTTCCTTTGCTGTTTTTCTCGTTAAGTGGATCTGGCGTCTTCTTTGATGCTTATTTTCAATCACAATGGAAACTGAAATATCTCTAGGTTAAGAAGTGAAATTTTAAATGCCATGCGCTGATACTTTTCTTCCCCCCTCTGTGAAGCTAATAAGAGAACTTTCAATGTGGGTCTTAAAATGAGTCTACACTGAATTGGACTCATTAAAAACTGAAAAGACACCTCACCATCCAAGGCCCTCCAGCAATTTGAACAGAAGGTGCTCTATGTATTAAAAGAAGAAATAAGCAGTTTGAGCTGAAGAGACTGCAACAAACAGCCATTGATGATTCAAGGGAATTCTGGACTGATTCCTAATTGGGGGGTCGGGGTCGGGGAGAGTCTGGAGCACTGTGGAGGCGAGTGCACATTTCAGGAGTGGGGACAATGGGGTGGAAGGAAATTGGAGGGATGGAGGGAGAGAGAATAAAGACCCGGCGGCTGGGAGAGAGACAAGGAGGAGAGGAGAGGAAACTTGAGAGCCCTAAACACTGGTGGTCAATGCTGTCTTGGGAACGGAGGCCTTGGTTGAGAGGCAAGAACAGAGTGCTCTCAAGGATAAAGCCTGTCACTTTGGGACATTTGTGGGAATCACAGCTTGCACGTAGCGACTAAAGTAAATCAGATTTGAAATGGTGCCCAGTTCAGAAAGGCACAGAAGACTCTCCGAAAGGGCTTGAGAGAAATTTGCAAGGATATGGGGGTGCCAGGAGGTTTGAATAAGAAAGAAAAATACTGGGGGTGGGATGAATTGGGAGATTGGGATTGACATATAGACACTACTATGTATAAAATAGATAACTAATGAGAACCGACTGTATAGCACAGGGAACTCTACTCGGTGTTCTGTGGTGACCTAATGGGAAGGAAATCTAAAAAAGAGGGGATATATGTATACGTATAGCTCATTCACTCTGCTGCACAGCAGAAACTTACATAGCATTGTAAAGCAACTATACTCCAATAAAATTAATAAACAAAGCAAAACGAAACAGAACATAATAGCTATCTGACATTGAGCAAATCAATCTCCTTAAGTTCCAATGTTTACATCAGTAAAATTAAGGTAACAATAATACTTTTTATACAGGATGTTGTAAGAATTTAATGAGGGAGTGCACGTGAAAGGGTCTGGCACGTTATATAGTCTCAATGAATAATGTTAGCTATTACTGTTACTACAAATAGTAATACACGCTATTGTAAATCCTTAAAATGCAAAAGGCAGATTTGTTGATCTCTGGCAATAAAGAAGGGAGAAGCTGGGAAAAAAAAATACTAATCAAAGAAAGAATGTGTGTGTTGGTGTGTGTGTGTGTTTTTGAAATGGTGTCCTTATTCTTTCTTGACTTTTTTTTCTTGAGTTTCCTGAAAAGGCCAGCGGACCAGATGGCTTCCATATGTGGTTTTTGCCTGGGATAGATCGTTTTCAAGGGTTTGCGGAATTCTTTATTTTAAAGAAAGGAATCTGAAGGTGTGGGTGGTTGCTCCTGTAGTTCACCAGAAATTTTATTGCACCTCCAGCCCCTGTGGTCAGGTAGAGCCACATGACCATTTCTGGCCAATGAGTCGTGAATGGCGGCGTGTGTAATTCACACGTAATTTCATGCCGGAGCATTTATTTGCTGCTGCGGAACTTTCCGGAACTCTTCCCCAGGGGATTGGTCCTGGAGTCAAATGCCAGACAATAGACCAGGGATCAACACACTTTGTCTGTAAAGGGCCAGGTAGTAAATATTTTTCGCTTTGCACAGTGTGCAGAAAAGCAGTAAGCAAATGACTACGCCATGTTCTGATAGCCCTTCAGTTTACGAAAGCCGGAGGCTGGCCGAATTTGGCCCGTGGGCCTCAGTTTGCTGATCTGCAGAGCAGCGCACCCAGCCGGTCCCTGCCAGGCCTGTCACATGAGTAATAAACTAATTTTTTTAGCCACTCTCAGTTCTGGGGTGGTTTGTGGCCTCTGCGTACCTAGACTGATAGAAGTTGAAATGGGGTCAATTTCTGGTTTATAAAAGTGAAGCAGCTTTCCTGGGAAGATGGTCAGGATGAATCCCCAGACCATGTCAGTTAAATCTGCATTTATTGATCGCCAGCTGTATGCTCCTAACATTTCTGATGCTTCTAAAACTGTTCCCAGGAAACAGGTGTCCTTGTGAAAAGGATCTGAGAGTGGGGGTCCTGACAGGCCTGTGGGGATGATGGGGGTAAAGATTTTTTTTTTTAAAGTTCTTGCATGCACATTAAAAAATATGTATTTATTTATTAAGGCTTTACCGGGGGATCTTAGTTGTGGTACACATGCGGGATCTAGTTCCCTGACTAGGGATCGAACCTGGGTCCCCTGCATTGGGAGCGTGGAGTCTTACCCACTGGACCACGAGTGAAGTCCCAAGGTAAAGATTTTTATTTGCTTTCCAGTCTACCTTGCTAACGCTCTCTCCTGTGAGCCCCTCCTGGGTCTCGTGGCTGTTTCAGCCACGCCATCCGTCACGCTGCATCCTCTTGCGTTTATGCTCGCATCTCCCCCATACAATCTCTCTGTGCTCCTCCAAGGAGAGAACTCTTCCTTATTCATCTCTGTGTCCTCGGAGGCTGTTGCTTCGGAAATTCCTGGGGACCCTCAAATCCTGAGCCTGAACTTCTGGAATTTTATTTATAATTTCTGTAGCAAAATCCACGGAATTTCAAATTCCCCCTTAAAACCTCTGCTCTATGGGCTGGAGAACCTCTTTCCAAAGCGCACCCTACTCCACTTCCTTTATGATCGTCTCTTTTTGTCATCTCGGAGACACATCCTCGGCCCACGGCACTCCCTCCCCTACACCGGCCGGCAGGTTTGGGCTGGGCCGTGCCCTTGTGCAGCCTGCCCTTCTGAAGTTCATGCGCGTTTTGTGACTCAGAGGGGACTTTTTGTTCTCTCGCTTGATAATAAAGCTGCGTGTACTCAGTGACAAGAGGCTGAGAGACGGGGGAGCTGCCAGGACCTGTGTTCTTCGCTCCCACCCTCTCGTCAGGTTCTTTGCGGGGATTCATCTGTCTCTCCCTCAAGACTGTCTTTTTCCTCCTGATTTTGCTTGGCTTGAACATTTGCTTTCAGACTTGGTTTGCTGATGTAATGCTACCACTCTGGGTCCTGTGTGGGGTGGAAGATGAATCAGTGCCCCGTGCTCGGAGCTGGAACTGGGGCCTGCATTCGGGGGTTCCCGGATGTCCGTGTCAGTCAGAGCCTGCTTCTGCTGCTCACGGGGGCCTGATTCAGTTCAGCCAGAACGTGAGCATTTAGTGCGGGATCCTTGCAGGGCTCAGGGGATCAGGAAGAGGCAGTTCCTGCTCTCCAAGTGGTTGCAGCCCTGAGAGGACAGGCGGGCGCACACAGCCCACCAGGGGTCCTGCAGCTGGTGATGTACGCCAGGGGAGGGTTAGAGAGAGCAGGGGATAGTCAGTTTGACTGGGGAGAGGATCTTACAGGTGACGGTGGAGCTGCCAGGGGCTCTCCTAGGGCAAGCCTGGAAGAAGAGCATCCTGGGGCAAAGGGAGAGGCTGGTCAGAGGCCCTCAGGTGTGCACATCCAGGTGAGCCTGGTTCAGGGGCCCTCCGGTGTGCACAGGCAGTCACGTGCAATGGCAGTAGCAGGGACCACCTCCAGACAGGCAGGTGGGGATGAGGTGACCTGAGTGCCCTCCTAATGGAGAGCAAGGCCGCTGTGAGTAGGAGTTGGGTGGGGATGAGCACAGCTGTGGTGTGACGGGTGTGTCTCAGGGCGATGCCCCTGGTGGGGCCGGAAGAATGAGAGGCATAGGCCTGCCGTGATGTAACGTCAGTGAGATTGACAAGTGGGAGGGAGGAGGGCAGAGATTCCAGGGAGGAGTCTGGCTGGAAGCAGCAGGAGCCGGGACAGATTCCATGTGGCCGACCAGAGCGGAGTAGGAGGCAGAGGTGTTGAAAGGCGGGCCTGGAGGAAAGCTCTGGTTCACGTGTGTTTATTTTCAAGCGTTGCTCACGGCCTGTGACCACGGTGACGTCACTGGCTGTACCTGCCCTCCCTCTGCAAACAGCTGAAACCTGGCCAGGAGACATGAAACGACTGCTTTCAGACATGAAACTGGTGGCACAGACCTGTGATCCACGAGGGAAGGAAACAAAGGCGGCTGCGACTCCAGGAAGCCAGCCAGGGTCACTTGGTTTGGGTAGGACCTTGCAGGGACTGGGGAGCTGTGAGCTACATAATTCCCGGAGATTCTTCAGGGCTGGGGGTCGGTCAAGTTCGGAGCAGCTGGGTGGAAATCGGGGCATGGACTGTGCCAGGAGCACGGACCCTGGAGGTGAGATGTATGTTTAAAGAGTCAGCTGTCTGGGGTGCCCACCTCTAAGGATGGCTGGCCTGGGAACCCTGATGGAAGCAGGTCCTGCCCTGAGTTGCTGTCACACTGAGTAGCATCATTGCGGTGACCCATGTGGACGCTGGGAATGGAAGGACCAACAAAAATAGAGGAGGGTGGAGTCCTGTTCACAAAGCCACCCAACGGGAGGATCATTGCTCACCTCATTGTTTTTATCTTCCTTCTGCGCCCTAACACCCCCAATGTGCAGACGAGGCCAGGTATGGAGTCGTGAATGTTTACATTATCTGCACACTCAAAGGTCACACCAGTGATTGATGTCATAAGTATGTTGCCTTACAGCTCAGTCTGGGTGTGGTCCCAGCACCTTCTCAGGACCTCAGCATCTGTCCATCGCACAGTCCCTTCCAGAACACCCATCAATCTTTTGCCTACGTGGAGACAGCTAGGTCTCCTCAGGCTTGGGCTGGTTACTACTTTCGGTGGGACCATGCAGATTAACACAGGGAGGGGCTAAAATTGAGGCTGCTGGGAAGACTGCCTCTTAGTTCCAATGCAGGGACCCTCTTCTGCATCTGGGGAAACACCAACTGTGTTCTTGGCTCAAGTCACCTTGGAGGTCATGGGAGTCTCAATTCTCGGCAGCCTCCAACTCCGCTGTTATCCCATCTGCTGGTCTCAGGGTCTTGCTGACCAAGGTGCATCTTTCTAAAGCTACTGAGAACGCATCTTAATTTTTCTCATTGAACCAAACGCGTCATCTCTACTCCAGCTGGATCCATCTCCCTCTGGAACCGTCGGAGTTTCACGTTAAGTGTTTCTCTCTTTTTCAGTCAGGGGCCATTTCTCTGTTCTCAAGCCATAGCCCAGAGTCAAATGATGAAATAAGACCGAGTCCATCTGAGACCCCAGACATCAGTGCATGTCATTGACACTGGATTTGAAGGGAAACCACTTCTTCTGAGGACTAGCTACTGACCTCATAGGAAAGGAGCTGGAAAATGTTCATGAAATCTAATCTTAGCCCTTCTTTGTCATCTTTTAATTCTACTCTTTCTGAAGATGATGGACCATCATACTTGTTGCTTTTCATTTTGGAAGCTTTTAAGAAGCTCTTTAAAATTCAGCTCCTCCCAGAAAGTTATCTTTGTCTTCTATTTTCCCACATCTCCTGTGTTTTTCATTAATGAAGCAAAGGGAAGGGGCGTGGGTCTCTCCCCAGTGGAACCATCTGAATTATGAGTCTGTTGATGGCAAAGAGCTTCCTTAATCATTTGAATGATAAAGGCCATTAGGAAGGTGATCTTATGGAGAAATAATATCAAAGTTAGATGAGACTGCTCACCGGGGGAGGTGCTGACTACACCCAAGACAGCAAAGCTGGGAGGTTCTCGAAACTTCTTTAAGTAGGGCATCTCCTGTTGACTGTTTCGAAAGAAGATGCACATCTGGATTTGATGTGAAGCATCTCAGTTTTCAAATGATGACACTATTTTATTTTATTATTATTATTATTATTATTATTATTTATTTTTTTTGCGGTACGCGGGTCTCTCACTGTCGTGGCCTCTCCCGTTGCGGAGCACAGGCTCCGGACGCGCCGGCTCAGCGGCCATGGTTCACGGGCCCAGCCGCTCCGCGGCACGTGGGATCTTCCCGGACCGGGGCACAAACCCGTGTCCCCTGCATCGGCAGGCGGACTCTCAACCACTGCGCCACTAGGGAAGCCCAATTTTATTATTTTTTATAGCCACATCACACAGCTTGTGGGATCTTAGATCCCCGACCAGGGATCGAACCTGGGCCCCCTGCAGTGAAAGTGCTGAGTCCCAACCACTGGACCGCCAGAGAATTCCCCAAAGGATGACACTTGAAAAGCACCATAAAGGGCAGCACATCTTCAGACCAGTTTATAAACTTTGTAAGTGGCCCTCTTCCATTGTCTGCTGAAGGTTCTTTTGACTTTATGTTTTTTTCTCTCCAGAACCTCAAAACTCAGCCTGAATCTTACATCCAAGTAGGGCATTCCTTTCAGGCTCTGCCGTGCCTACCGTGCCTGACCTCTGTTTTACCCCACTGGTCTCACCAAGTCAGGAAAATTGCTCCCCGGCCCCTTCCTGTTGCTTTGATCCCACTACCTTCCTCTGCGCTCTTCTTCTTTTTTTTTTTTTTTTCTAGTGACAGAGACATCAGTGGTTTCATGGATAGGGAGATCTTACATGTCTGAAGCAAGGTCCTGGAGCAACACGCCCCTGTGTACCGCAGATGTCGGGCAGGACATGGCAGTAGTCTTTTCTCTGTGCTATTCTTCGGGTCTCCAGCAGGTCCTCCTCTTCTTTCTGCCCTTCTGAAACTCGTCTACCCTTCAAGGGCCAGCCCAGTGCCAACATCTTCTGAGAAACCCTCTTCAACTGGATTTTGAATTCATTTTGCCTCGATTCTGTGCATGAAGTGGTTTGATGGAAAATACACTGGTCTCAGGGTCCCTAGCTTCCTTGGTATTTTACGGGAGGCTCTCCTCAAGCAACAGAGACCCAACTCTAATGTCTTAATCCATAAAGGAAACAAATTAGCTCATATAATAAGAAAATCCAAGGGGACCCCTGACATCAGGCACAGCTGGATCTAGGTGCTATAATAATACCAGCAGGAATCTGTTTCTCCATCTTTTGGATTTCTGTAGGTTTTGTTAATTTCCATTGGGGTGACAAGATGGCCCATAGCAGCTTTCACCCTCTCAGTAGTGCAATCTTTTCACCATGGGTACTCCTCTTTCCCCGTGGTTCCAACAAAAATCGCAACTTGTGTTTCATTGGCCCAACCTGAGTCATGTGTCCATCTCTGAACCAATCACTGTGACCAGTGAAATGGAACACATTGATTGGCCTGGCCTGCGTCCCGTGACAACCCCTGGAATTTCAGATGAACCTAGGGCCGTCTGAGCCACAAGGACTAAAAGTGTGGCGTGCGTTTTTCTACTGTTATCAGAAAAAGGGAAATAGATGCTAGGTTGGCTAAAATCATATACGTCTGCTACACTTGGATCTCCAACAAAATTAGAAAATTTAGAATTTGTAAACCAGGACTTTTAGCCAGTTTTATCCCTAAGTAGGTAGTAATCCATTTCTTTATTAAAGTAAGTGAATACATAAATATTTTTGTTTTTATTCGCTGTGTGATGTGCTTGGTTGTGTCTGTGCTGAACAGGCAGAAAGGGACAGCTTCTGATGAGCCTGGCAGTGAAGCTGGATTCTCAAGAATTACCCACTGATGATTAAGTATAATTATGAGAAGTGCTGTTAAAGGAGAAATATTAGGAACTTTAGAGTGTAAAACAGGGAAGTCTGGTAGAGTCGAGGGGTGATGGCTTTCTTGAAGAGGGGACCTCAAACTGAGACCTGAATGGTAAGTTGGTGTCACCTAAGGGAAGTGGTGGGCGGGTTGGGGGATGGGTGTTGTTTCCACATGCTCATTAAACCCAGAATGGATACTGACTTATCTAGTGGCATGGGTTAAATTTCTATAAAGACTTCTTTTTTTTTTTTTTTTTTTTGCCATACGTGGGCCTCTCACTGTTGAAACACTTCAGGATAACTTTTATTCTGCCTTTGTTAGTATTTTATTTTATTATTATTATTTTATTTTATTTTATTATTATTATTTTTGCGGTACGCGGGCCTCTCACTGCTGTGGCCTCTCCTGTTGCGGAGCACAGGCTCTGGACGCGCAGGCTCAGCGGCCATGGCTCACGGGCCCAGCCGCTCCGCGGCATGTGGGATCCTCCCGGACCGGGGCATGAACCCGCGTCCCCTGCATCAGCAGGCGGACTCTCAACCACTGCGCCACCAGGGAAGCCCAATGGCGCCATTTTTCTAACAGCATTTGCTCACTTCGTGTCTCTGTGTCACATTTTGGTAATTCTCACAACATTTCAGACTGTTTCGTTATTATTATGTTATGGTGATCTGTGATCAGTGATCAGAGATGTTATGATTGTAATTGTTTTGGGGTGCCACAGACTGTGCCCATCTAAGACCTTGAACTTGGCTGATAAATGGTGTGTGTTTTCTGACTGCTCCACCAACTGGCCGTTACCTCATTTCTCTCCCTCTCCTCTGCCCTCTCTGTTTCCTGAGACACAGCAATATTGAAATCAGGCCTATTAATAGCCCTACAATGGCCTGTTAAGTGTTCAAGTGAAAGGAAGAGTCTCAGGTCTCTCACTTTAAATCAAAAGCTGGAAATGATGAAGTTAGTGAGGAAGGCAGGTTGAAAGCTGAGATAGGCTGAACACTAGGCCTCTTGCACCAAACAGCCAAGTTATGAATGCAAAGGAAAAGTTCTGGAAGGAAATTAAAAATGGTACTCCTGTGAATGCACTGAAGAACGCTAAATAGCCTTATTGCTAATATGGAGAAGTGATAGTGGTTTGAACAGAAGAGCCAACCAGCCACAACATTCCCCTAAGCCAAAGCCTAATCCAGAGCAAAACCTTACCCATCTTCAATTCTGTGAAGGCTGAGAGAGGTGAGGACGCTGCAGAGGAAATTTTGAAGCTAGCAGAGGTTAGTTCATGAGATTTAAAGGACAAAGCCATGTCTACATAACATAAAAGTCCAAGGGGAAGCAGCAACTGCTGATGTAGAAGCTGCAGCAAGTTATCCAGAAGACCTCACTGAGATAGTTAATGAAGGTGGCTACACTAAACAACAATGTAGACAAAACAACCTACTCTTGGGAGGAGATGCCATCTAAGACTTTCATAGCTGGAGAAGAGAAATCAATGCCTGGATTCAAAGCTTCAAAGGACAGGCTGACCCTCTTGTTAGGGACTCTTGCAACTGGTGACCCGAAGTTGAAGCTAATGCTCATGTCCCATCCTGGAAATCCTAGGTCCCTGAAGAATTATGTTCCATCTTCTCTGCCTGTGCTCTACAAATGGAACAACAAAGCAGCTCGTCTGCTTACAACATGATATACTGAGTATTTTAAACCCACCATTGAGAACTACTGCTCAGAAAAAAAAGATTCCTTTCAAAATATTACTTCTCAGTGACGATGCACCTGGTCACCCAAGAGCTCCGATGTACAACGAGATGAGTGTGTTTTCATGCCTGCTAACGCAACGTCCATTCTGCAGCCCACGGATCAAGGAGTGGTTTCAACTTTCAAGTCTTATTCATTAAGAAATACATTTTGTAAGGCTACATCTGCCACAGATACTGATTCCTCTGATGGATCTGGGCAAAGTCAATTGAAAACCTTCTGGAAAGGATTTGCCCTTCTAGATGCTGTTAAGAACATTTGCAATTCATGGGAAGAGGTCAAAGTATCAACAAGAGTTTGGAAGAAGTTGATTCCAGCTCTCGTGGATGATTTGGAGGGGTTCAAGACTTCAGTGGAGGAAGTCACTGCAGATGTAGCAGTGTAAGAAATAGCAAGAGACCTAGAAATAGAGGTAGAACATGAAGATGGGACTGAATTACTGCAATCTCATCATAAAACTGTAACAGACGAGGAGTTGCTTCCTATGGATGAGTGGAGAAGGGACTTTCTTGAGATGGAATCTACTCCTGATGAGGATGCTGTGAAGATTGTTGAAATGACAACAAAGGATTTAGAATATTTCATAAACTTAGTTGACAAAGCAGTGGCAGAGTTTGAGAGGACTGACTCCAATTCTGAAAGAAGTCCTACTGTGGGTAAAATGCTATCAAACAGCACTGCATGCTACAGAGAAATCATTAGTGCAAGGAAGAGTGAATAAATGCGGCAGACTTCACTGTTGTCTTATTTTAAGAAACTGACACAGCCCCTCCAGCCTTCAGTCACCACCACTCTGATCATTTAGCAGCCATCAATGCCAAGGCGAGACCTCCCACCAGCAAAAAGATTACAACTTGCTGAAGCCTCACATGATGGTTAGCATTTTTTTTTGCAATAAGATGTTTTTAAATTGAGGTATATACATTTTTTTAGACATAATGCTATTGCACACTTAATACATTATGGTATAGTGTAAACAACTTTTAGATGCACTGGGAAACCAACAAATTCATGTGACTCAATTTATTGTGGTCTGGAACCAAACCCACAGTATCTCCGAGGTATTCACTTTTCTTACCGCTCTCCCAGTGATTAGAAATTGCCTGAAAAATAATATGCAATTTAAGATTGTAATTCACCTATTATTTTCAGCAAGGTCTAATGATGAAAAGTGCTGGCACTTCTATCCAGTGTTGATATTATTCTAATTCATGAAGTCGATTAGGAGAACCAGGCAGCGACTAAATAATTGATGCCTTCAGCTGGCAAGGCACCAATTCTTCTTATGAATGCATTATGCCTTTATGTGTCTACCTGGTGTCTAGAAATGAACTACTCACTGACAATGTCCGATGCATCTCAATACACTGCTAAAGAGTGAATAGTCTTAGAGCCTGGTTCACATCCTTTTGGGCAGGGCTGGACCTGGCTTCCCACCACCTTGGGACCCATTGACCCAGGGACTCCCACCTGGATGGACAGACTGTGGCTCTTAGCCCCATTTCCAGTGAACACTACCCTCCACATATTATTGTAATTTTCGCAGGCCAGTTGCTCCATGGTCCATCTGGTTAAGCTAACCTCCTGAAGGGGCATCTGGTCAACCCACTAATCAGGACCCATGGTCAACCCATCTTCCAAACAGTTATTTATCATGATTATTGAGTTTTCTTGGTGCCCTCTTAAATTTTATGCCCTAATTCTGGCCCTGATGTCAGGCTTCAGTGACAACAGGAGGGTTCCTTCTTCCTGATGGCCCATGTTCCATGAAAGCATGTTGGCACAATCAGGCCACGATATTGCCTCAGTTCACTTGTTTGTTCAGGCTAGTGTTTGCCTGGTCTCTAAAAGTTGCTTGGAGGATCCACGTATAGAAATGTGTCTAGATATCAGGCAGCACTAGCCCCTCTCATGCTGGATTCCACTTATTAGTCTCCTGACCTTGGAGAACTCAGTGTCTTCATGTATTCCTTCCTTCCTTCCTTCATTCATACATGCATTCCTTCCTTTTGAGTGCCTAAAAACGTGCTTCAGTTTTTCCATCTGAAACTTGGTGTAACGATATCAACTTTAATAATATATAATAAAACAATAATACAATCCTATCTAGACTCTGTATTCAGATCCTTGCATTGCCAGCCCCTTGGGGTCATTCAAATGTCACCTCCAAAGGCAGACCTTCTCTGACCATGAACCCAGAGTTGTCCTTGTTCACCAGTGTCTATCACATCAGCCTGTTTTCATTCCTCTCTAGCAATTGCATTTTGAAATTCTGCTTTTGTGTATTTATCGTTTGTCTCTCTCGGTTTTAGAATGTCAGCTCCATGGGGGTAGGGACCTTATTGGTTCTTTTAATACAGTTATATCCTCAGCACCTAGAAGACAGTCTGGCGTGTAATAGATGCTCGTGAAATTATTTGTTGAATGAAGGTCAGGGCGTGGGTCAAATGCCACTCCGATGTTTGTGAGAGTGTTTTGTTTCTTTTCAAGCTTCATATGTATGATGAAAGGTAAAGGCTTGGAGGACTTTGGCCCAGCAGTCTCTGGGGAAAGTAATTTTAGTTCTCGGAATCTTGGCCATCTCATCTGTAAAAGGGCAGGAATGGTAGTACGTGCCTCGTAGGACTGCTGTGAGTGTTAATTTGATAACATAGCATACGAATAGCACTTGGCATGGGACTAAGTGTTAAGTCACCGTGGTGTGACGAGTTCATGGCACCAGCCTCCGTCTTCAGTGAATTCCAGGAATACCCAGAATTTATTTAATGTCCCATTAGAGACTTCTTTTCATTATCAATTGATCCAGCCCTTTAAAACCCATTGCAGTGTGGGGTCATTTTCATAATGGTGAGTTCTCTGAGTTTACTCTTTGGTTGTTAAATTGGAACTTTCAGAAATTCATCATGAATCTCCAGGTGTGATTTAAGTGGAGGTGAGCTTTCGTGGACTCCTCCTAGGTCTAAGTCTTGTCCTCTCCTAGGGCGTCTCTCTCTTCTGTGTGATGTTCATTCAATAATTTTTTACTGAGCACCTACTTGGTGCCGGGTTCTGTTCTTGGAGCTGAGTGGAGAATAAGATAGGAAAGGTCCTTGTCCTCATGGGCTTATTCTATTGATGGAGAAGTAAACTACCTATGCACAAGTTAAGTGAGCACACATACATACATATAAACTATGTGCAGGGGTAGATGCTATGAAGATATAAGACAGTATCATGCAATAGAAGAGGGATATGCTTGGTTGTGAGGGGGGTGGATGATTATTTTAGATTAGGTGGCAGAGAAGACCTCCATGAAAGGGTGGCGCTGAAGGAAATGGGAGGTCCAGGCACGTGGGTGTCTAGAAAGAGCATCTAAGGCGGAGGGAGGAGAAATTGGAGAGGCCCTGAGGCAGGGGTGTGGTGTGCTTGGTGTGTTTGGCAAAAAGAAGTTGGCCAATGTCACTGGAGCACTGGCCAACTTCTTTTTGCCAAACAGGGGAAGTCATGCCAGAGAGATGCTGGAGCCTTTGTCTTTTGGGTCTCGTAGGCCTTGGTGAGGATGGTGGATTGTACTGAGTGAGGTGGGAAGTTATGGGGAAGAGTGGCTTATGTTTTCCAAGGATATCTTGGCTGCCCCTGGGGAGTCGTTCCTGGGGGCGGGACAGAGGCAGGGAGACCAGCGAAGAGGCTGTTGTGATGGTCCAGATGAGAGATGGTTCTGGCTTGGGTTAGGCTGCTATAGAGCAGGGAGTGAGGAACCCTCAGAATCTGGGCTTATTCCGACAGTGGAACTGATTGGATTTGCTGACATTTTGGAGCCCTGGTGTGTGAACGAAAGGCAAGAATCAAGGTTAGCAGCAGAATTTCACCCGAGTGACTGGAAGATGGACTTACCATTTATGGACCTGGGGAGAAGTGCTGGGAGGGCCCAGCCAGGGAACAGGGTGGCGTCACGTGACTGGTGTGGGCCACAGCAAGTTTGAGATGCCTGTTCAACGTCCATGTAGGCAGTCTGGAGATCAGAGGACAGGTCTGGCCTGGAGACATAACTTTGGGAGCCCCCAGTGCAGAGTGGGTATTAAACACAATGTCATTTCATGGTTTCTTAGATTTTATCATCATCCCCTCAATTCACCTTTTCCCACAGGAGCTGGACCACATATGGGCTCCTATCCCATGATTCCCACTCCTCGTCAGGGTGAGGTCAGGTCCCACCCAAGTCAGTAGACTGTCCCACTGCAGCCAGGGTGAAGCCTCTTAATGGGATGAGTGCCCAGCGGCGTATGGTGTGAAAATCTGTGCTGCGAGAGGGCAGCCCACAGTGTAGCGGAAGTCGCCCTGTTCTTTGTCGTGTCATTAGTGGGGAAAGGAAAACAGGGTACAGTCTTTTATGGGTAGATCTCACCAGGGCAGCGGGTGAGACCCCTTCCTGTTTGGAGCATCACTACTCTGCTCTCCAGAGCAACTTAGCATGACTCACATGGTGCAGACGCCTCCGTACCCAGCCTATAGTGTTTTGGAGTGCTGAGTATCTCACGGGCTCGTGGCCAGAAGTAGAAAAAGAGGTTCTTTGTAATTGGGGTGAAAGGAAGAAAGTGCTGGACTATGAAGTTCTGAGAGCCGAGGCTCTACCACCTGGCGCTGCAGACCATCTCCATCCTGGGTCTGTGCAGAGGCTGTACCTTTCACAGGGACCTGTGACAGTTTTCCAGCAAAGACCCACTTGTTTGTGTATTTCTGTGACAATGAGTCATTCGTCTGGACCTGGCACTGGATAGTGAGGGGTAGGAGACATGTGCCTGCCCTTTAGGGTCTGAGGGGAGACACACACATAAACGAATGAAGTTTACATGCTAAAATAAGGGCACAGGGATGGTCTAAGGAGGAACTGACAAACTTTCCTGGTGGATCAAAGAAGACATTTCCAAGGCTGTCCCTGTATCTGCCCATAGTGATGACGTGGGGATGGGCTTATGATCCAGCTCTGCCTGATACCAGGACCAAGACTTTTATTTTACTGCCAGGGAAGAGAACAATCCTCTCTCTTTCTCTCTCTCCGTCAAAACACTGCTGTGTGGGTATATATTTTCATTTCTCTCAGTGTCTAGGAGTGGAATGGCCGGGTCCTATGGTAATTCTATGGTAACTTTTGGAGAAACTGCCAAATTGTGCTCCCGTGCAGCTGCACCATTTTACATTTCCCAGCAGCAATGTGTGACAGTTGCAATTTCTTCCCTTTCTCCCCAACACTTGTTATTTTCTGTTTTTTCTTTTTTCTTTTCTTTTTTTTTTCTGGATGAAAGCCATCCTAGTGGGTGTGACTATCTGTTGGTTTTGGCTTAGACTATTTTAGCTCTGTTTTCTGTCCCTTGCCCGGAAGAGTTTTATTTGGTGCATTTTGGAAGGATGATTTTGACATGTCGTGTTGGTAGGGATAATAAGTTCTGACCGAAGGAACTGCATAGGCTAAAGCATGGAGGTGGGAAAGCCTAAAGGACGTTCGAGGAATTGCAGACGATCTGGGGTATTGGGAATATGGTGTGTGAAAGGCCAGGAGGTCAAGGTGAGGGGTTGTGATTTGGGGAATCTTGGCTGTCAGACTGAGAAAGAGCTAGTGGGGTAAATGAGTGGACAGATTTAGTTCATTGGGCAGTTAGTTTCTAACACCTTTTCTAAAGGAAAAATTGTTTGTAGTTACTATGTGTGTACCAAGAAAGCTAATAGCTTAGGGTTTGGTTGTGTTTTTTTGCAGGGGGAGTTTTGTATTTTTTGGAATGATTTGTTAATTTTTCTCACTTTACCAAAGATAGCAGCTTATACCTCAACAGAACAGGGATATTTTAAATCACATAACTGCAGACAAACTGGAGCAATATTGTTTGAAAAGTTTCTCTTTTTTCATTGGATAGCTAATGAAATGAACAAAGAAATGCAAACTAAGAACTATGATAAACATGGGAAAATTTACTTGCCTCTTAGGGGTTTAAGTTTCGACCACCTTTACTGGGGAGCAGTGTGCATCCCAGATGTTGTTTTGTTCTTTTTTTTTTTTTTTAGTCATTAAATGATTTCTCTTTGGTTATACAACAGTACAATAAAGCTAAACACATGAGTGTAACCCAGAAGAACTAGACCTATAGTCCAGGCTTTCTAAACAACACTATCATTTTCTTTCTTTTTCATGTTCTTAAAATGAGAGAGTGCATGGAACGCAGCTTTCATAATACCTGGGGCACGGTAGGTAAACTGTAGATATTATTGGTCCGTGTCTACCAGTCCACACCTGTGCACACATGCCTTTTCACCTAAAATGATGCACTTTTTTAGGAGTTTGGGATTAACATATATACACTACTATATATAAAATAGATAATCAACAAGGACCTACCGTATAGCACAGGGCACTCTACTCAATATTCTGTAATAGCCTAAATGGGAAAAGAATTTGAAAAAGCATATATATATATATATATATATATATATATATATGACTGAATCACTTTGCTGTACACCTGAAACCAACACAACATTGCAAATCGACTATACTCCAGTATAAAATAAAAATTAAAAGAAGTAAAATGATGCACTTTTATGTTCTACTTTTCCATTTACCATTCGATCAGAAGAACTTCCAGGGTTGCCATGGTGTTCACACACACCCCTTCAGTGCTGCAAATGTCTGTCCAGGGAGTTACCATCAGGTCACTGCTTGTCCTCTGTTGGACATTCACAGCTGAGGGGAACCTTGACAGATGTTATCCTGTCCAGTATCTAGTCTTCATTGGTCTGGCAGGTGCACCCCTACCGTGTCATGGGAACCGTCCTCCCCGCTCTCAGTCCGTGTTGCTCAGGGTGAGGGTCACGCCCTTCCCTGTTCCCGGTGTGGCCACGTGTCCTGGCCTTGGACACTCCGATGACTTCATCCCTCTAGACGCTGTGATGAAGGCTTGGGCATGTCACCCAAGTCTTGCCAGTGAGACTCCACCATGAGCTTTTGTGTGAACAGTTTGGAAAAAGATTTTCTTTCCATGGAGCTTGTCAGCAGAAGGATGAGGGGGTCTGGACTCCCCAACACCACCTCCTGAACCTGGGGTCACAACACAAAGAAGTAGAGAGAGACTCTGTCCTGATGATGTTGTATGAGCCCAAGATCCAGTCTGCCCACATTGCAATGTTCTGTCATAGGAGCCAATATATTTTCTTTCGTTCTTTTTTTTTTGTGTGGTTTAAAAAAAACCTCGTACCCTAAAATTGACACTCTTAGCCATTTTAAAGCCTACAGCACAGTAGTGTTAACTAGAGGGAATGTGTGCAACAGATTTCTAGAATTTTTTTTTTTTTTTGCGGTACGCGGGCCTCTCACTGTCATGGCCTCTCCCGTTGCGGAGCACAGGCTCTGGACGCGCAGGCTCAGCGGCCATGGCTCACGGGCCCAGCCGCTCTGTGGCACGTAGGATCCTCCCGGACCGGGGCACGAACCCACGTCCCCTGCATCGGCAGGCGGACTCTCAACCACTGCGCCACCAGGGAAGCCCCGATTTCTAGAATTTTTCATCTTGTGAAACTAAAAATCTATGCCTATTGAACAGCAACTTTCACTTTTCCGTACCCCCAGACCCTGGCAACCACCATTCTACTTTTAGTTCTGAGAGTTTGACTACTTAAAGACCCATATAAGTAGAATCATGCAGTGTTTGTCGTTTTTGTGACTATCTTATTTCACTTAGCGTGATGTCCTAAAGGTCCATCCATGTTGTAGCATGTGACAGGATTTCCCTCTTTTTAAAGGCTGAACAATATTCCACTGTACGTGTGCACCTCATTTTATCCATCCATCCATCAGTGGTGGACGTCTGGGTTGCTTCTGCCTCTTGGCTATTGTGAATAAAGCTGCAATGAACGTAGAGGTGCAAAGATCTCTTCAAGATCCTGTTTTCAGGGGCTTCCCTGGTGGTGCAGTGGTTGAGAGTCCGCCTGCCGATGCAGGGGACACGGGTTCGTGCCTCGGTCCAGGAAGATCCCACGTGCCGCGGAGCGGCTGGGCCCGTGAGCCATGGCCACTGAGCCTGCGTGTCCAGAGCCTGTGCTCCGCAACGGGAGAGGCCACAACAGTGAGAGGAAAAAGATCCTGTTTTCAGTTCTTTTGGCAATATATCCAGAAGTGGAATTGCTGGGTGATATGGTAATTCTATTCCTAATTTTTTGAGGAACCGCCGTACTGTTTTCCACAGCAATTGCACCATTTTACATCGAACCAACAGTGCACAAGGGTTCCCATTTCTCCACATACGCTTGTCAACATTTGCTATTTCCTGAGTGTGTTTTTAAAAAAAATCCTATCAGATGTGAGGTGGTACCTCACTGTGGTTTTGATTTGCCTCTCCCTGATGATGAGTGATGTTGAGCATCTTTTCATATGCTTGTTGGTCATTTGTACACTTTCTTTGGAGAAATGTCTATTCAAGTCCTATGCCCATTAAAAAAATCAAGCTATTATCTTTTTCTCGTTGTTGAATTGTGGGAATATTTTATATACTACGGAAATTAACCGCTTGTCGGATATATGGCTTTGCAGATATTTCCTCCCATTCCGTAGGCTGCCTTTTCACTCTGTGGATTGTTTCTTTGGCTGCGCAGTTTTTCATTTTGATGCGAGGCAGGGTGGTCTCCACTAGACCCCAGGTTTCCCATCTTCCAGCGGAGTGTCTTTTACCCTTGAAATGGTGAGCTGCTGTGTTTTATTTGTGGCATTGCAGGAGAAATCCTTCAAATGCAACTGCTTATTGAAATAGCTGCCTGCTAGTTGAGGCATGTATTCAGCTATAAAATAAAAACAGTCTTTCTTGTATTTCCATGAGACAGGTGTGTGCAGTGCGCTGGCATCAAGATGAAAGCTTCGTTCCTCACGCCTTAGAGCCTGAGCCTCCAAACCACATTGCTCAGAAGGTTCTCTTGTGTGTTGTGAAGACAGATGTGCTCTAGGAAATGTCCAAAAACAGGCCGTATTCAAGGCAAGGAGACTGTGTAACTCCTCTACATTAAAATATGATTTATTTTGCTTCCCAGTGACCATTTTCAAAAGGCATGTGCAGGTTGAAAATCCCATTTGCTTGTTATAGCCGGGGTCACCAGGGCAGAGCTGGACTCTGGCGTTAGGGATGGTACATGGGGGTCTAGGACAGACAGGTGGAGCTGCTCCATCTCCCTTCAGGAAAGACGTGCTCTTCGCTGCAGGGAGGACAGTGTGTGACAGCTCCCAGCTGCTACCACCCATCCTCAGGGTCCCTCTGGGCTGCAGAGCTGAGCTGAGGCCACTTTCTTCCCAGGTAGCCCCCAGCCATCGACTGTGGACCACACGGATTCTGTCTGGGCTCCGGCCATCCCTGCCGAAGGCTGGACTTGTCTCCCGGGCGTCTTTGCTCCAGAGCTCCGCGCTGGGCTGGGCGAGCCTCTTTCAGATCTGCACTGTGGTCGGAGCCTCTCCCTGTCCCATCTTTCTCCCTCCTCCTCCTCCTCTCTCTCCAGGGTATCACTCTCAACGTCCTCACTCCCAGCTCCATTTTAACATCTGCCTCTTGAAGCATCGAAATAACACAGGGTCCAAGATGCTTCCTCTCTTTACATCCCTGATGTTTTTGGCTCCTGAGCCATTGCACCCAGTTTCTTTATGAGCCACGTCTCAGTGTCTGGTCTTCAGCATTGGGGGTGGGGAGAAGAAATGGCAAAAAGAGGTTGTAAAGAAAAGTTCCGAGTTCGTGTCACTTTGGAAATGAGGGTGGGGGCAAATCCAGACACCACGGGCCCTATGTGGGGAGGCCAGCTCCCCATTTGGGGTCGCTGATTTGTTCAGGGGTCAGAGTAAGGAAATGGTTTGGATGCCTGGACATCTTTTGAGTTGACATCTTTCTCTGGGAGTCGTTTTCCCTGCTTTATCATCCTGCCTCCCTGTATTTCTGTAAGCGTTCATCCTCACCTAGACCTAGACCAGGCTAAGAGGAGGAGGACCGTCTTGGTCGGCTTTGCTGAGATGAGGTAGGCACCCTCCCTGTCCCGGCCGGCTCTAGTTAACCCTGAGATCGCAGCTTAGCAGCACAAAGGAAAATGAATGGCTGGCATAACTGATGAGTGCAGGGCAGGGCTGGCTTCAGGCACAGCTGCCTCTGGGGGGACCCACTGCTGCCATCAGGATACAATCTCTGCCAGCCTCTGGGCACCGTGGATCCTGGGATGGCGCCACCCTGAGGTGGGTTCTCTCCTGGGTGTGGTAGGGGGGCCTCCATCAATTCTAGGCTTACCTCCTGGCCTCAGACACCCGCCCTGGGAAAGATGTCTGTTCTCACAAGTCCAAGCAAAGTCCCGGAAATGGGTTCTGACTGGCCACACCTGGAAGGAGCCGGGGGTGGAGTCAGCCCCACCTGGACAGAGTGGACAAAGTGAGGGAGAAGTTGATCCCTGAGAAGACTCAGGTGTGTGACAGGTAGATGTCACCTCACCTGGATGACAGGTTTAGAGGAAGGTTTGACAAAACGAGGTGTGTGTGGGACCACCCAGCACAGTGCCTGGCTCACAAGCAATTCGTCAATGGAAGTTGTAGTTTAGGTTAGTATGATTGGCATTGTTACCACCATCGTTATTATGGTATTTTATTTTATTGTTTTATATAACAAAATGTGTCAAGATGCCTATTCCCTTTAAATAGCTGTAGAACTAAGACGAAATAAGCGAATTCTCCCTATACCTTTCTTTATGATGGTGAGAAGTACATGATCTTGTCTTCTCTTTCTAGAACATTAAGGAAGCATTTGAGACATCCGTTAAGTTTTTTTTCTGTATAAGGATTGCTGTTGCCAATCTTGAGTATAAAAGTGGCTGTGAAATTTAGCTCTGGTTTTTCTGTTGACATTAATTGGATATGTAACTTTGTCACCTACTTTTGTACCTTGTAATTAAAACATGATGTGTTTGCGTTAATGTCTGGGGAGTAGGGGGCTCAAAAGGTGTTTAAAGAAGGCAAGTTTGACAGTATGAGCCTATATAATATAAAAATGGCAAGGTTTGACTTTCGGGGTAAGGCAAATTGTTATCATCTTCCACTGAGTTGAAATTCACGTAATGTAAAATTAACCATTTTAACATGAACAACTCAGTGGCGTTTGGCACATTTGCAAGGCTGTGCCTCCAGCATCTCTAGTTACAAAAATGTTTTAAGCAGTTGCTTCCCAATTTTCCACCCCTGTCCTCGGGAATCACCGATCTGCTTTCCATCTCGTGGATTTACCTTTTCTGGATGTTTCATATAAACAGAACTGTACAACATGTGAGCTTTTGTGTCTGGCTTCTTCCTCTTAGCAGAGTGTTTTTGAGGTTCACTCACAGTGTAGCATGGATGAGTCTGTCATTCCTTTTATGGCTGAATAATAGTCTGTTGAGTGGATACACCACAATATGTTTATCCATTCATCAGTCGATGGACATTTGGGCTGTCTCCAGCTTTTGGCTATTGGGAATAGTGCTGCTATAAACATCTGTGTGCTAGGATCTGCAGGAGTCCCTGCTTTCTTTTTTTAGGGGGGTGGAGTATATACCTAGGAGAAGAACTGCTAGTTCATATGGTAATTCTATGTTTAACTTTTTGAGAAAATGCCAACCTGGTTCCAGGATTGCCTTTTGAAAATAATAATAACATCTACCTTAATTCTCGGGCTTGAATGCCAGCTGGGACTGGTCTTCCAGGAAGTAGACATGTGTAAAGCTGGTCTTTCTCACAGATATGCAACTCCACGGGAGATTGGAACAGAGTCTGAGGCTCATTTGCATCGGTCAGGCTCAAATGGTGAGAAATGATTTGCAAAACACATCATAAAGCAGAATCTTCCTCTCCACCCAAATCTGTAGTTGTTAGAGACTGGCAACCTATTATGTATGGACTGCTGAGTATACTTTGGGAAAATCTGTCTGGATACTTGTAATCAGGTGCAGGACAGCATTACGGCAATCCTGATTTAACGCCAGCCCTATTAGAAGCAGGCTCTCATCAGCTCTACACAAACGATAATTTATGTTTTCATTGACTGCGCACTCCTCACTGGCTTTTGAATCAAACCTGGATATGTATCTCCTTTTTTTAAGAGTACAGTATATTTCACTTTCACTTAAAGGTGTCCGAATGGATTAGGAAAAGATTCAAACTCAAAACTGATCTTATCATAATTTAAAAAAATGATTGGGAGAAAATGGAGCCACTTGGACAGCCAAGTCATGCAGTTATCCTGATTTATGGTGCAGATTTTCTCTCTCGTGCTCAATCCACCCCTTTCCTTAAGAGAAAGAAATCTGAAGAGTCTGTAAGCTAAGTGAGTTAACTCTTCCTTCACCTGATTTTTCTTTCTTAAGAAAATCCCTTTATTTTTTCCCAAGAATCTAAATTTTTTCTCTTCCCACTCTGAGACAAAATTATTATATTTTTGGTATTGGGACTCTTCTATTCTTCCAACCGTAGTTAATACTGACCGACTATTGAGGTTCTGAGGGGTAAAGTTCAAACATTCCTTTCTTGGCATTGTGGATTTTTAATTTGCTTCCATTTAAAGAGCACATAAAAGCATTTTGGTTCTGTCAATTGGTTGAGTTGGGTTTTTTTTTGGCAAAGAGAAACATCACGTCTTTTGGTATCTGTCTTATTAGCTGAAATCTTGGTGAAATTTTTTATCTTGGACTAGGCAGGGACTATTGCTTTGGGAAGAACAGAAAACCAGACGTGAGTAAAAAAAGGTAGTTTACTGGGAGGATGCTAGGTTAGTGCGTGAAATTCGGAGGTCCACCAAATGACTGAGCTACAGGAAGATCAAAGCCAAAGGTATTTCTAAAGACCTCAGAGGAAGGAATTCCAAGAGACTCACTTTAGGGTTCTGTCCTCAATATTGTCTTATCTCTCAATCTTATTCTTTATTTTAATTAATTAATTAATTCATTCATTTTAGCTGTGCCCCATGGCTTGCACGATCTTAGTTCCCCGACCAGGGATTGAACCCGCATCCCTAGCAGTGGAAGTGCAGAGTCCTAACCACTGGACCGCCAGGGAAGTCCCTCAATCTTATTCTTTAAACTCAGTTTATCAAAAGAAAATCTGATTGGCTCTTTGCTATCCCATGGGCTGGCTTTCCATGGGTCAGACATTGCTCTGGTCCAATCAGTTTGGCTAGATGTAGGCTGGTGGGGGAGAAAGGATCACCTAACACAGACGTAGCTGCTGGAGTCCAAACCTCGGAAGAGTCTTTCTCAGGGATGGGCTATGAGCTGAGCAGACACCCCCAAAAGGTGTCCTCTCACAACCTACCCCTCTTGTTGGGTAACATCTATGTAACCTAATCTTCTCTACCTTTGTGTGCACATACTACATGGCGAGAACATTGTTAAGTTTGGGCCACTCCACGTCCATATCTGCTTCTTTTCATGCAACGTCTTGACTTCCTTCTGGGATCTTCCTTTCTCTTATCACAAGCATCGTGGATGGGCTGCAAATTAAGGTACCCTACATGCACTGACCATGCTGTGGGGACATCACCTGGTCAGTCAATCACATGCTCTCTTCTGGGACGTTGAGTCTGGACTAAGTTGGCACAAGGTTGGACAAGACAGTATGAGCATATCCATTTTATCTTTGCAATAGATGAGCTGTTACCAGCTGCCCTGGTTTCCGTTGTTCCTGAGACCTATTTTTTTAAGCTTTTCTTTTAAACCAGTGAGCTATAGCCACCTGGTGTCCTCCAACAAATTCGACAAATTCTGCTTAAGTTATTCAGAGTCAGTGTCTGTTGCTTACACCCCCAGAGCCCTAACTGATTCACTGTTGAAAGTCAGGAGAATGGCTCTGAAAACTAGGGGGTGTGGGTCCTTTGTCAGAAAGGAGAGTGTCAGTTAAGGTCACTGGGCTGTTTTTACTAAGACCAGAAGATAGTCTCCAGAAATTATTTGTAAAAGAAGGGGAAAATGGCTCTAAAAATTCTCACTTAACTCAGTCTGCTTAGCTCTTGAGCACCCTGATTCACTAAGGTTCCATAAAATCGCCTTCTCTTTTAACTGACCATATTTCTGATCGTTGCAAAGTGGGAAGGTAAAATGAGTTGCCTTTTGCCTCTTTTTCCCTCTTGACAAGGGTCTTCTTGTCCGATCCATTTTGCTACCATGATCCCTTGCCAGTGGTGTTCATTGCTGCAGTTTATGTGCTGCTTGTACATCACTACCACGCTTAGAAAGAGCGGCACACTGTAACATACTTAGCTGGGACAAGGTCTCCTCATTCCCCTGTGACCTTTGTGAGCACTAGAACAAGGTCTGATTTCCCTTCTTACCTGTTATGCCATACCCAGTACTTGGCACTTAGGGGTACTCAATAAATCTTTATTGAATTGAATTGTGTTACTATTCTTTTTACCAAAACCTGTGCCTGAGTTTCCATTTTAGAATGCATTGAAGGTATTGTGGTTTCATCCACTGAGTGAATTAAGAGCTCTGGGTCTTTCCTCTGGGAGAGGTTTGCAATCTGAATTTTAATGTTAAACGTGGTGAGATTAGGCAAGTTGGGCTGGAAGTAAAGACCCCACACAGCTACCTTATGGCTTCTTGACTTATTCCACTCGCTGCCAGTGGAACCACTCTTAAGCTACTGTTTCTCTCCATCTTCGATTCTGAGCACCAACTGCAGTCCAGTCTTAGCTGTCATCTTTTTTTTTTCCTACTAGCTTTCAACTGAAGGATCTACTTGTCATCCAGTTTAAGTATTGGCAAGAATACCAGAATTACCTGGGACTAGGAAAATAATGTGTGTGTGTGTGTGTGTGTGTGTGTGTGTGTATTAGCACAATTATGGGCAGAGTAGTGGTGCTACAGGGAATCATAAAATTGCCCCTGGAAGGAATATCATTTATGGCTAGCTTATGCTGTATTCTTCTCAGCCCTGAGACCTGTCCAGTTAAAAAAAATCTATATTTGAGCAAGAAAGAGCTGGTGAAGAGAAAATTAGAATGATTCCTCAGTGGAAAGGGCATGGACATAAAATCAGGTGTGATCCTTGCCTTATTGTAGTATATCACTCCACTGTATTATATGATTAGTGATAGAATATTAGCACATGATATTGTGTGTTACTATATTGTGTTACACTGTATTGATTATGGAGAGAGTAATTGTGATGTTAGATGGCGTTGGATAAAACTGGACCCTTCTGTGTGCTGGCTGTGTGACCTTGGGTGAGTTGGGATGGTTTGACCAAGAAACACATTTTTGAGGTGTTATTAGAACAGGGTGGCTGTACTTACAGCAGTCTGGTGCAGATGTGAAAAATTCTGGGCCTGAAGGATCATGGGTTCTCAATGTATTACATCTGAAGGCCTTGAGAATTGATATCAGAGGCCTGATGGGCTGTGACAATTACTCTTGAACTTCTGCAGCCCCAGAAACTTCTTTTGCTGTGGAGTAATATTGTCTTTTAAATACGAAGCTCTCAGGTGCTGTAAGAACCCTCTGAGGGCGTGGCCACTGCTAAATTTCTCTTTCCTGGCATCAGGAGACAAATGTGCCTAATTGTTGACTGTCCCCAATTTTTTTTTTTGGACTGACTTAATATCTTCAGTGGAGTTAATTATGATCTCCCTTTGGGGTGGGGTCACTTTTGATGTGTCTTGCTTGTGTTATTCTCCCTGCTGAAGTTAAGGGGATTGATACAGTATGCAATAGCTCACTTGAAAATGCTAAGATCAGAAGGTAAAGAATGCCAAATGCCACCCCACTTAGACTTCCTGCTCTACAATGCCATTTTGTATTGTAGCTTTTAGGGAAGAAAGGAATGTTGCTTAAGAAAGATCATCATTCCCTGGGCCCAGCCAAGGGACCAAGTTTCCAGACAAGGGAGGTGACACCCCAGAATATGGACTCATTCTCCACTCTACCTTCATTGGCCGAGCAGCTGCCAAGAGCAAAGGCCGCATCTCCCGACACCTGGCCAACAAATGCAGTATCGCCTCACGAACTGATTGCTTCTCTGAGGTACCTACCAGTGTATTTGGGGAGAAGCTTCGAGAACAAGTTGAGGAACGGCTGTCCTTCTATGAGACTGGAGATAGCCCATGAAAGAATCTGGAGGTCATGAAGGAGGCAATGGTTCAGGCAGAGGAAGCAGCTGCCGAGATTACTAGGAAGCTGGAGAAACAGGAGAAGAAACGCTTGAAGAAGGAAAAGGAAAGGCTGGCTGCGATTGACCTGGCGTCCTCAGAAAACAGCAGTAAGACCCCAGAAGAATGTGAGGGGACAAGTGAAAGACCCAAAAAGAAGCAAAAGCAAAATCCCCAGGAAGCTCCTCAGGAGAATGGAATGGAAGACCCATCTGTCTCCTTCTCCAAGACCCCCAGAAAGAAATCTTTTTCCAAGGAGGAGCTGGTTAGTAGTGATCTTCAAGAGACAGCTGGCAGTGGAAGTCTCACCAAGAGGAAGCAATCTTTCCCCAAAGAGGAACCAATTAGCGACCCTGAAGAGTCAGGAAACAAGAGGGTCGCCAAGAAAAAGAGGAAATTCTCTTCCAAGGAGGAGCCTCTCAGCAGTGGACCTGAAGAGGCTGCTGCCAGCAAGAGCAGCAGCTCCAAGAAAAAGAAACAGCTCCGAAAGCTCTCCCAGGAAGATTAGAATGGACATTTCCCTAGTAGGCAGGACTTGCAGAGATATTTCCCAACCCATCCCCTATAGCCCAATAAAAGTCAAACCAAAACAAAACAAAACAAAAAAAGAAAGATCATCAGCATTGTTTTAAAATACAAGTAGCAGGGTACTGCCTTTGATTCAACTATCTGAAGTCCTTGTTTTCTCAAGCTAAGTCCCTTATATGCAGAATCTTAAAAAAAATGATACAAATTAATTTATTTACAAAATGGAAACAGACTCACAGACTTCAAAAACAAATTTATGGTTACCAAAGGGGAAACGTGGAGGGGAGGGATAAATTAGGCTTTTGGGATTAACATATACACACTACTATATATAAAATGGATAAGCAACAAGGACCTACTGTATAGCACAGGGAACTCTACTCAATATTCTGTAATAACCTATAAGGGAAAAGAATCTGAAAAAGAATGGATATGTGTATATGTATAACTTTATCACTTTGCTATACACCTGAAACTAACACAACATTGTAAATCAACTATACTCTAATATAAAATAAAAAGTAAATTAAAAAAAAAGTCAAGGGGATGAAGTGGGACTTGAACAATATGAAATTTCCCAAAGACTGTGCATCCCTGAGTAGCCTTGTCTGTTTCTCCTTACTGGATTGTTGTTGTTTTGAGATTGTGTTGAAATCACAGGAGGTCTGAATTCCGTTACCTAGGCGCTAACTCCCCAGTCTGCTTGGGAAGAGAATACCTCAGTCTGGTTTCTAACTTTTCCTTTGACATACTATTTAGCATATCTTTCAGGACCCCGTTATTCCACAGCCTTGGTGGAAGCAGGTTTATTACAACAGGTACCTCCCTCTTCACAGGAAAATCAATAAGGTTCTTTCTTTCTTAGCTCCAGAAATGAAGGCTGTCTTTGAAAATGGAAGTTGAAGGCTAGAATTGCAGGCCAATGGGTCTAGCATAGGGTGACTGGTCTCTAAGGAATTCACTGGGATATTCCAGTTGTTAGATTCTTTGAACACAACCCATCATAGCCCTTTGTATTCGTTAAGATGATTGATGTTAGCTGCTGTAACAAATAACCCTGTATCTCAGTGGCATAACACAGTCCAGCAAGGCCTGGATGGAGTGTCTGAGCTACATCCAAGTTCAAGCCGTGGTCAGGGACTGCTTCTGTCCTTTGCTGTGCCATCTGGAAACTGTGCTTGTTGCCATGCCATCCTTAGAAGTTTCCATGGAAACCCTGGAACATCTCACTGGGTGTTTTCAAAGGCCAGGTTTGGAAGTGGCTTATGTTACCTCTCTCCACATCTCATTGGTCAGTAGGCAGAGACAGGGCTTCAAGGGAGGCTGGCATGTGTAGCCTTTCTATGTGCCCAGGAAGAAAAAACAGCGAGGTGAACGTGTGATATAGCCTTGATGCACTTGTCAAGTATATTTTGCCATTTTCCACCCTTATGTTGTCTTCTTCTCATGGAATTACTTGTTTTCTTTTCTTTTCTTTCTTCCTCTCTCCCTCCCTTCCTTCCTTCCTTCTTTTCTTCCTTCCTTCCTTCCTTCCTTTTTGAAAGTCACACTCATGTTCCCCTCTGGACGTCTGTTGAACTTGACCTTATATCTTTCGTATTCATCATTTGATTGTATGCTGTGTTCTCTTATTCTTTAAATGTTTCTTTGTCTCAGTCTTGTCTCTCCCATCATCACCTGCTCAATATATTCCCAAAGTGGTCGGCTCGGAAGAAGTTTTCCATTTGTCTGGAAGGGGTTGCTGCTTAGTGCCTACAGAATGAGAGCAGTGCCTATTTTAGCTCTTAATTTATGCAGAAACTCTTAACAAAGTAGAAATAGAAAGGAACTTTCTTAACTTGAGAGACAGTATCTTTCAGAACTCTACAATAAACATTATGTTTAATAGGAAATCAAAGTTAGGACAAAAGAGGAGGAAGTGTGTTAGTATCATGGCTGACATTGTACTGATTGTCTAGCCAAGACAATAACACATGGGAAAGAAACAAATTATAAAGATTATGTATCAGTTTTTGCTGCAAAACAAATCACCCTAAAATGAAGTTGTCTAAGATAACAACAATTTACTTAGTGTGTAATTATGTGAGTCTGCAATGCTGGTCGGGCTCAGCTGGGCAATGCTTTTTATGGACTTCTCTCTTGTACTGGTGGCCAGCTGCTGGGTAGTTGATTGTTGTTGTAGCCACTAAGTTGGGATGCTTCATTTTACAGAGAAACCTAACTGATACAATTAGAAGAAAGGGGACAACACGCTCATTATCTGTGGATGATATTCTAGTCTACTAAGAAGATCTTAGTATTAGGAACAAGACTGCATTGAAGAAATTGGTTTTATCACATTCAAGCCTGTGTATACCAATCAGCATTTTGGGGAGCCGGATGTTGGTCCTGAGAGACTTTTTTCTTCAAGCGATGCACTTGCAATCATCATTTGCATATGCAACGATCCCTTTAATTATCTCTGGGTTTGTCTGCAAAAGCTTTCTTGTTATCCAATCTCAGATATCACCCACAGATGAATTCAGAGAAGTCGAAGATGGTTAGCACTTGACAGAACATGAGAAATCAGGTATTCAGTACCTTCATTTATGGCTGAGAAAATTGAGGCTAAGAGAGGTTAAGAGACTGGTCCATGGTCACACAGCTAGCATAGAGCAAAAGTATGTGTTATCAGTAGAAGTATTAGTATGATATTAGAAGCTAGGCTTTTTGATGCCCCGGTTAATGCTCTTCTAATATCACAGTCACAATTCTCTGACTTATGTCCACTTAAAAGAAGAGGCGGCCAATGGGAATGATCCTAGATGGAAGAGGACAAAAGTAGAACCCTCAATTGGTTCTGGCATCTTTTGAAGGCAGAATCTACCTAAAAACTTTTATGAAATTTGAACACTGGTTGTGTCCTAGTACAACTCAGTATGTCTTGGAGACATCAATGACCTTATATCATGTTGTTATTTGTAGGACACTGTTTAAAACTTAGCACTTAGAGTGGACAACCTTGTATTGTTCCTCATCTTAGAGGAAATGGTTTCAGTTTTTCACCATTGAGAATGATGTTGGCTGTGGGTTTGTCAAATATGGCCTTTATTATGTTGAGGTAAGTTCCCTCTATGCCATATGGAATCTAAAAAAAATAATGGTTCTGGGGGCTTCCCTGGTGGCGCAGTGGTTGAGAGTCTGCCTGCCGATGCAGGGGACACGGGTTCATGCCCCGGTCCAGGAAGATCCCACATGCCGCGGAGCGGCTGGGCCCGTGAGCCATGGCCGCTGAGCCTGTGCGTCCGGAGCCTGTGCTCCGCAACGGGAGAGGCCACAACAGTGAGAGGCCCGCGTACCGCAAAAAAAAAAAAAAATAAAATAATGGTTCTGAAGAACCTAGGGGCAGGACAGGAATAAAGATGCAGATGTAGAGAATGGACTTGAGGACACAGGGAGGGGGAAGGGTAAGCTGGGACTAAGTGAGAGAGTGGCATGGACATATATACACTACCAAATGTAAACTAGATAGCTAGTGGGAAGCAGCCGTATAGCACAGGGAGATCAGCTCGGTGCTTTGTGACCACCTAGAAGGGTGGGATAGGGAGGGTGGGAGACGCAAGAGGGAAGAGATATGGGGATACATGTATATGTATAGCTGATTCACTTTTTTATACAGCAGAAACTAACATACCATTGTAAAGCAATTATACTCCAATAAAGATGTAAAAAATAAATAAATAAATAATGTTGTATGTACAAAAAAAACTTAGCAGTTATACATTTAAATAAATAATTATCTATTTTTGAGCTATGTATATCCACTTATAACATCTTAGTGATGTTGAAGGGGGAGGGTTACACCAGAGATTAATGTGCCAAAGGTGCTATATTGTTCTCCTTTACTCTTAATAGCAATTAAAATATTAATATGATGAGTTGAGTTCTTGCTAGGAACCAGGCACTGTGTTGAACACTTTGCATATATTATCTAAGTAAATTCTTACAATAACTAGGCAATGTAGGTATTATTATCCACGTTTACAGATGAAGAGACTGAGGTGTGATGGGGTTAAACCCAAGGTAAGCAAATGACAAAAGGGGGATTCAAACCCAAGTCTGTCTAGCGTCCAAGTTCCAAGTTCAACTCTTGTTGAAGTTTGCCCAGTAAGCCTGTGATAGTTTGAAAATAGGTATACACATTCTTATGACACTCCCTCCTTTAAGAGGTGGAGCTTAATTCCCATCCCCTTGAGCGTGGGCAGGACTTAGTGACTCACCTCTAAAGAATAGGAGATGGTGGAAGTGATGGTGTGTGACTTCCGAGACCAGGTCATAGAAGGCATTACGCCTTCCTCCTTGTTCTCTCTTGGATCTTGCATCCTGTGGAACGCTAGCCACCGTGTCATGAGGACACACAAGCAGCTCTTTGGAGAGATCCGTGTGGTGAAGAACTGAAGTCCCCAGCCAGTGGCCATGTGAGGGCGCCATCTTGGAAGTGGCTTCTTCAGCCCGTCAAGCCTTTAGATGATGCAGCCCCAGCCGAGATCCTCACTGCAATCTCATGAGTGACCCTGGAGCTCTGCTCAATGTTATGTAACAAGCTAAATGGGAAAAGAATTTGAAAAAGAATAGATATGTGTATATGTAGAACTGAATCACTTTGCTGAACACCTGAAACTAACGCATTGTTCATCAATTGTGCTCCAATATAAAATGAAAAGTTTAAAAAAAAAGAACTCATCAGCTCAGCTCACTCACTCTGATCCATAGGAACTGTGAAATAATACATGTTCATGGTTTTAATCTGCTAAATTTGGGGATAATTTGTTATGCAGCACTAAATAACTGAACACAAGCCCTTCCAAGGTAAACATGAACCCAGGTAGGCTTGTCTGAGTGATCGCCAACCCTGAGCTGCTAAGGGCTGCATTAGTCAAGTTCCCCTCAAAGTCACAACTCAATGAGGGTAGCTTGGTTTTCCCCCCAATGTCATAATGTTCACTAAACATTCAGGCGATGCTGCTTGTGGGCCACTGGGGTACACAGGTCTCAGGTGATACCTCTTCAAGAGTGGAGAACCCTGTACCTAGCCTTTCACCTTCTCCAGTGTGGCTGCCTGTATACCTGTGAGCCCACAGGAGAATGGGATATTCTGTTGTGAGTGGACACCACCCATGTGGACCCAACTGAGCTTACTGCATTTTCCCTATGGCTCACAGACTCAGTGGATCAATAGACCTTTGCTTGTTTGACTCAACCATGGGACCTGACCTGGGCAGAAAATGCAGCCAGTCTTCTCAGTGCATCAAAGACTGAGGATTTCTTTTCTGCTCTTACCTGAGGCCACCTTGGAAGACATAGCACAGTATTTAAAAGAGACCACTTTTTTTTTTTTACATATACATGTATCTATTCTTTTTCAAATTCTTTTCCCATTCAGGTTGTTACATAATATTGAGCAGAGTTCCCTGTGCTATACCATAGGTCCTTGCTGGTTATCCATTTTACATATAGCCGTGTGGGCATGTCAATCCCAAACTCCCTAACTATCCCTCCCCCCCATCCCCCCCTGGTAACCATAAATTCGTTTTCTAAGTCTGTGAGTCTCAAACAGGCCACTGTGAATGAGCAGGAATGGAAACGTCAACCTCTTTCTCTGGGAAACAGGGTCGGGGTAAAAAGGAGTCTGCAAAGCCAGGTGTCAGATTGACAATTAAATCAGATTAATAAATTGGATTTTCAGGAAGATTCCTGGAAAAGGGGAGCATTTCATCCAGGAGGCCCAATAACCCTTCCAAGTGGAAGTGGCCCAGGGTCATGGGGCCCTGGGTTTCCGTGGGTTTCTGAGAGCACCCTGCTTCCGCTCCCTCCTCGCCTCACAGGACTGTGGAGCTCATGGGGCCTTTGACCATCTGTGTGGACTGTTCTGGGTTCAGTTCAGATCTGAAGCCCAGCCTTTGTCTGTCTCCTGGCGTGACTGCTGGTCGACTTTTTTGCTGCCCTGTGTGGTGTCCTCCAAATACTGCTTCATGCTGTTTGCACAGCTAATGCACGTACCCCACGTCTGGCGGGGCAGGTGTGAATGCGGGCTGCGGCTTTGCCTCTTCCCCGTTACTGGGTACCACGTAGCCCACATCCCCCATGGCCTTTCCAAGTCCATCTCCCATCATCCTTTGCAGTTTCTCGACCTCAGGGGGACCTGCGGCCAGGACTTGGTGGACGCAGGTCAGGCTGTACGAGTGATGCTCTGGGCAGGCCATGGGGTCCTTGGGGTCCTGGAGGTAGTGGGGACTCTGTGAGAGTGACAGAAAGGCTAACGTGATCCTACTGTCAGCATCCCTGCTTCGCTTCTCAGCCAGCCAATCACTGCAGGGACGGATGGGGCGGCGGCCGGAGAAAAATGCACCACCTCAGGCGGACACGGACTTCTCTGGTCCTGTTTCTTGGCAATCACATGAAGGAACCCCCTTTGTCCTCCACTCAGTCCTGCGAAGATTTCATTTAGCTCCTGAGAGGTGCCGGACACTGTGGGGGTCCCGGGGACATGGTGTGAATAAAAAGGACACAGTTCCCGCCCTCTGAAGCTTACATTCAAGTGAGGGAGAAAACAATGAACCCGTAAATGTGCATAAGCACCTAATTTTAGATGGCGGCGTGTGCTGTGAATGAGAGTTCAGTGAGCTCTGAGAGACGGTAAAAGGGAGGGGACCCATATCCGGGGCAGAGAAGTCCTGTCTCTGCAGGTGGAAATCTGCGACCATGGTAATAATTACGTGCAGAGCAGTTTTCTACATGCTCCACACATGGGCTCCTTTAATCCTCTCAACAGCACCGTGAGGTCCTCACCTCCCCAGGCTCAGCTTTCCGAGGACCTTGACCACACTGCTTGAAGCGTTTTGTCACGAGGCAGTTTGTCTTAGGTCCGTCAGTCGGTTCAAGCTAAGGCACAGAAGACATCTGGGAAGACGTTTGCAATAAGTAAAAGTTCTATATTTCTATATGCCCCCTTTCTGCCCCCCAGAATCCCCCGGAAGCTCTCTGGTGGTCCAGCCTAACTGGAAACAGACACAGGAGTGCTGGAGATGTATTCAGCCTTGCCAGGCTGGCGCTCTGCAGAGCCGGCACCTCAGCAGGCATGGGGCACATCTGGAGGGTCCTAGGGGTCCCACCAGAGCCAACCTCGCATGACAGGCTCGCTACTTATTCTCTCTTGGCCCTCAAGCACTCTTGCACTCTTCTCTGCTGTGTGATTTGGGGGTTCATGCCAACAGATCGAGTCACCTGGGCTCCCTTGCTGCTGGCTTCTGGCCGGGCTCAGCCAGTGGGAGGCCTTAGTGGGAGACCAGAGGGAAGGAAGAGAAAGGTCCTTCCTGCATGTGTCCCACCCCCAGGGCTAGAGCTCCTGCTAGGTGGCCCCCCATCCACCAGCTCTCATGGGGCTGCAGCAACACTATTCTCCTCCACTCCCCCCAGAGCCCTTCAAACTCGGGGCAGTGACAACTTTTTGCTGTCACTGCCCTCTGGCTTTTTCAACATTCCTTGTTATTTCTCTTATCCCCACTTGTTCCTCTGCAAATATTCCCTTCATCGCATACGATTCCATTAAACCATTATGAATGGAACCCTGCTTCCTACTGGGACCCCTACAGGTACACCAGGCAACAGCCCTGAGACTTCACCGTGTAAGCAGTGAGCAGTGTGCCTGAGCTTGCTGATGTCTTCCTGCAGAGGACACTGGGCAGATGGGATAGACCATCCCCTGCCATGTCCCACGTGTGCTGGGGTTACTGCATTTTGAATAATATTGGGGCTGGAAGGATGTCGAGCATTCCTTTGGTGGCAGGTTCTTGAATACGTCTTGGTCTTTTAATACAAAGTCCTTAAAAAAAAAAAAGGCGTGGGGCTTCCCTGGTGGCGCAGTGGTTGAGAGTCCGCCTGCCGATGCAGGGGACGCGGGTTCATGCCCCGGTCCGGGAAGATCCCACGTGCCGCGGAGCGGCTGGGCCCGTGAGCCATGGCCGCTGAGCCTGCGCGTCTGGAGCCTGTGCTCCGCAACGGGAGAGGCCACAGCAGTGAGAGGCCCGCGTACCGCAAAAAAAAAAAAAAAAAAAGAAGGCTTAATATCTGACTGCCGTTGCTTGAGAGACGAGCCTGAACATTTTTAAATGCACTTTAGTGCGAGATGGTTGAGAAGCTGCGAGAGGCGCTGAATTCATTTTGATCCACTTGAGTTGTAACAACACAATACCCTGTCCTCCTGAAACTATATTATCTTCAACTCTGTGCGTTCCTCACTTGTTGAACTATGATGGATGCTAGTCAGTTAGTGCTAGATTTTTAAACAGAAAAAATAAACTGGGAAATGATCTCCCTGGATTTCAAGACGAGCTTATAGAATGGGGTTGGGAGATGTGTCACTGTAAGTGTTAGTAATTTAGGCATTTTTAAGGCAATACTGGCGTTTGGGTCCATTTTCTGGAAATATGAGGGTTCCCATGGCAGGCAAAACTAGACTTTAAGAAAGGAGGTTTGCTAGCACTTGATACTGATTTATTGCTCTATTCAGCTCTCCCCATACATCGGCTGAAATATGGCTGAATGCCAGTGAAAAGTCACCAGAGTTGAAATTATGAGGCAAGTAAAATAATGCCACTTGTGTATCGTGAAATACTGCATCTCCATCTCATGATAGACTTGAATGCTATCATATTTACATCAGTGTTTTTTAGTTGCAAGCAAAAGGGGCTTAAATCAGGTAACCAAATATCAGAGACAATGCTTTGGCTCTAGTCCTGGGACAGTCCAGGGCGTGAATCTGGCTCCTTGGCTGGCTCTGGGACCTCCTAAGATGTAATTCTCTCCCTTGCTTCCGCCTCCATCACCTCTTCGGCATCAGCATCCTCTTTTGCCTTCACTCTCAGGCAGATGCTCTTTATAGGCTGAGAGCTTAATTCTGCCAGCTCAGAATCTCCTCTCTAAAGAGACCAAGTTTCCTAATTTCCTCCACCCCATTTCTTTCTGTGCTTTGCAAAGACCACTCTCTGTTTGTTAGTGCAGACTTTCTTTTTTTTTTTTTTTTTTTTTGCGGTACGCGGGCCTCTCACTGCTGTGGCCTCTCCCGTTGCGGAGCACAGGCTCCGGACGCGCAGGCTCAGCGGCCATGGCTCACGGGCCTAGCCGCTCCGCGGCATGTGGGATCCTCCCAGACAGGGGCACGAATCTGTGTCCCCTGCATCGGCAGGTGGACTCTCAACCACAGTGCAGACTTTCTTTAGGTTGTGGACCGTAGCATGGATTAGGTCTCAGGTCTTTTCCTAGCAAGCATATTCCGGCCATGACCTTGGAGCCAGGTATTGGTTTGGATCCTGTTTCTATGACTTCCTAATTGTGGCACTGTAAGAAAGTCACACAACATCTCTGAGACTGCCCCATCATGTGTAACCTGGCAATGATAGAGCCTCTCTCAGAGGGCCATGGTGAGATTTAAGTGATGAAGGCCCTGGCACAGTGCTTGGTATATGCCAGGTACCGGGTGGGGTGCTGTTATAAAACACCTGGGCTCATGCCTTGGCTTAGAGAGAAAGTTAACCCAACTGCAGAGCCGTAGCATCCCTTACGTCTATGGTTGTCTCATTGATTGGAATTCTTTTCTTTTACTTTATGCTGATAGAGAACTGGATGGGGTTAGGTCTCCGTAGCCAGGGGTGGGGTCTACAATGGCAACTGGTTTCTGGAAAGTCCCGTCCCTTGGTGGGATGTGTGAGATTTTATGAAAAGGGCCTGCGTGACTGCTGACTGGTTCTCAGGGCTGAAGGCTGCTCTGTGGAAGTATCTGCAGATGGACCGCAAGGCAGCCACCTGTTTACCCTCTGCTTCCTGCTCCCTCTGTGAGTTTGTGCCGTGTTTGCGCATGTGTGCCCGTGAGTGCATGTGTGTGCAGGACGTGCGTGCTTGCACATGGCAAACTTACTACCGCCTCAGGGCCTTTGCCCCTGCTGTTCCCCCATCTGGAACACTGATCCATGTCCTCCATCAGTGAAATCTCAGCTCTTCAGTATCTGTTCTCAGAGGGGCCTCTTCTCACAACTCTATCCAAATGATCCCTCTCCCCATCACTTTACCCTGTTTTATCTTCATCTCTGTGTATCTCTGCATCAGTCAGGATGGGCTCATTGATGCGGTGACAACAAACCACCCCCAAGTCTCAGCGGTTTAAAACAGCAAAGTTTATTTTGCACTCACACTGTGAGCCTCTGGGGACTCTGACCATCATAATCTTGAAGGCGGCCCAAATGGCTCCTCATCTTGAACTAGAGGCTTGTACTGGCGATGAAATACTTGCCCAGAAGGGAGACACACAATGTGTTGGTCAGGCTCCATCCAACCTCTAGTGGGCCAGAAAATAGGAAAGGCAAGTATTTAGGGCAAGTCACTAATGACTATCAAATTCACTATTTAACAGTGGCCTCATTTAATTTTATATCTGCTTTGTAATAGTCTCCTTCTACCAGAATCTAAACTCCAGGAGATCAGGAATCGCCCCTGCCTTCCTCACGACTGATCCCCAGTGCGGAGAACAGAGCTTGGCGCCCATGAGATGCTAACACGTTTTATCAAACGTTTGAATGAATGAGTTATAGTCCAGAACTTAAGAGACCCAGCAAAGAGTGTAAGTTTGCGAAACCCTGGCAGAATTAGAAACTGGGTATAGACGACAGCTTCTTTTTATGTCTTCTTAGGCACACTGATGTTCTGGGACAGTCCTAACTTAAGACGTTTGGTTCCCATCAGAGGCTCACAAACCTCCAGCAACATGCTCTCATTCTGTGCTCAGAAAGCGTGGTCCCCCCACTCCTAGCATCTCTCAGGAGGGCGAATCCAGCCAGTGTGCATCAGAGGAAGGGAACTGTGGCCTTAAGACTGAATAGAGTTTTCAAGGAAACTGGCTTCGCAGGCACTGATCTTGAAGGTTCAGAGGCGAAGTAGGATTTTCTCTTTGCTCGGATGTTGGGCCGAGTCCCAGACTTGCCCTTTTCACCCAGCTGTGCTTGGTCTCCCAGCACACTCCTGCCCGCCCCACCCCCGGTGGTGGAGGGTGCATGGGGACGTACTGAGGATGCCAGAGGTCGTCTGGCCGAATGGCCATCGCGAGGCCACAGAGCCGCTCATTAGTGCAGTCTGGCTCAGCCACCGGAACAGATGTTCCCTTTCATCCCGTGGTTTCAGGCCAATTAGTGGTCCTCTTCCTCTGGGGGTCTGACCTGGTGCTGACTTCTGTCGGATCTCATCATTATCTGGAATCATTTTCATTCCTTGAGAACATACAGAGGTGGGAAATGAGATTGATGTAAGGTGAGCACTGGGCAAGTTCAAGGTGCTGGTACAGGAATCCTACGTGAACTCAGTGTCTCCGTCCCTGGAACCTATACACAGAGGTCTTTCCCTGTGCTGGAACATCCTATTTTTGCATCCTGTAATGGGGTATATGAGCAGCCTTGCACAACAACAAAAAATCTAACTTTTAACCACCGTTTCCTATTACTTCATGCATGATTCTGGCTCATGTGTGCTCCTCTGGACCAAATTAGTCTCTTAAATTATGGCAGGATAGGCTCAATTCTATGTAAAGAATTTCAGGATTGCTTGCATAGATATAATCAGCAAAGGGGAAGTTGAAGAAGTTCCATGCACATAATCCTTTCTAATTGCGGTTGACTTGAGACCCAATTTCTATAAAGTAATTGGCCTATAAGAAAGATTTTTGGAGGCTATTGTAATTAATACGACGGACCAAGTAGGAGACGTGATGGGATCATTGGGTTTTAATTAATCGGTGACAGGAGAATTCCTGTTTCCTCAAGGGGAGCTTCTCTCTTAGGGAGATTTACACACGGTGGGAATTACAGGGGCCTGCACATCACCTCCATTGAATTTCTGCCCAGCTGACATTTACTGAAAAGCTGCCAGGTAAATTGAAGATTACAGGAATTCTAATCTGATTTTCGACCCAAATGGCATTCAGAATGTCGGTCTATTTGTGGGATTCTCTTAACTCTACTGTAAAGTTTCAAGGTTTTTGAGGTTATAGATTCTGTTTGGGTTTGTTTTTGAACACCCCAGAGTATCTGTCTGGCTGGCTGGCTTGTCTTTAATTTTTTTGTTTGCTCCTGTGATGTTGAAATAACTCCAGGTGATTTGGAGGTGCTTTGAGAATGCTAGAACCAAAGGTAGATATTTTACCTTCTTAGATTAAACTGGTAAAAACCACGATTATTTGTGATGCTTCTTGGAAAAGTGGTCCTTATTATCCTTACTTATCAGTGAGTCCACTGTAACAGTACCTGTCTTCAAAACATTAGCATCGGGCTTCCCTGGTGGTGCAGTGGTTGAGAATCTGCCTGCCAATGCAGGGGACATGGGTTCGAGCCCTGGTCCGGGAAGATCCCACATGCCGCGGAGCAGCTGGGCCCGTGAGCCACAACTACTGAGCCTGCGCGTCTGGAGCCTGTGCTCCGCAACAAGAGAGGCCGCGACAGTGAGAGGCCCGCGCACCGCGATGAAGAGTGGCCCCCGCTTGCCACAACTAGAGAAAGCCCTTGCACAGAAATGAAGACCTAACACAGCCCAAAATAAATAAATAAAAAATTGATGGAAGTGAAATTTAAAACAGGCAAGTCTGTGTATGGAGAGCTTGCTAAGTAAATTAAAAAAAAAAACACACATTAACATCGGATGCAAGGTGAATAAGTTCTAGAGATCTGCAGTACAACACTGCCTATGGTTAACAATACTGCGTTGTACACTTAAAATTTGTGAAGAAGGTCGGTTCATGTTAGATGCTCTTACCACGATGAAAAAAATAGCATCGGTGATTCCAAGTCCAGTAATGGCTGAGGAGTTGGTATCACGCTAATACTCTCACGGTTGACTCTGCAGAAAGTGGAAAAATACCAGATACCTGAAGGTTGTAGAGAGTGACCAAAAGAAGCAGACACCTGGCAACGGGGAACAGCACTGTGTGAATTACCCATTTTATGACTTATAGACTGATGGAAGGCCCCAGGCAGGGAAGCTGAAACTCAGAAAATCCAGGCTTTCTCAATGCTGTTATAAAGATGCCCACAGAGGAATATGTACATTGGAAGAGAGTGGGAATGAGTGACGCATGGATGGACCCAGCTAGGGACGGACTGGGGGGACCTCACACTCAGGGATCCACATGTTACACTCTGAGGAAGCCAAAGAGGTGCGGGGTTGAAGGGTGCACTCCGAGATTGACAGCCCATTCATTCATTTATTCATGATGTATTTACGGAGTTCCTCCTATGGACCAGGTATTTTCTAGGCGTTGGAAGTATCACAGGGAACATGAAGAAAAATCCCTGCCCCCATTGAGTTTACAACCTAGGAGGCAGAAACAGCCCATAGCAAAAGCAAGTAAATAAATAGAGGAACTCCCCTATGTACGAACCTTCAAGTTGTGAACTTTCAAAGATACGAACGTGCGTTCGCGTGTCCAGTTGCATAAGCTAATTCACGTGTCTGGCGTACATTGTCACGTGCGTGCATCCTCTGCAAGTGGCTGTGCTTTTGTGTCCTTTACTGTACAGGACTGTATAGAGTACAGCAGTACAGTATCTTTATTTCTTGCCTGTTCACTCGATGCCAGCCCCTGGATGCCAGCTGTTATACTGTACTGCTGTGCTTTTCAAGGTACTGTACTGTAAGATTAAAAATGTTTTCTGGGCTTCCCTGGTGGCGCAGTGGTTGAGAGTCCGCCTGCTGATGCAGGGGACACGAGTTCGTGCCCCGGTCCGGGAAGATCCCACATGCCGCGGAGCGGCTGGGTCCGTGAGCCATGGCCACTGAGCCTGTGCATCCGGAGCCTGTGCTCCGCAAGGGGAGAGGCCACAACAGTGAGAGGCCCGTGTAACAAAAAAAAAAAAAAAAAAAATGTTTTCTTTATTTTCTGTGTGTGTTTGTTTTTTATGTATTATTTGTGTGAAAAGTATTATAAACCTATTGCAGTACAGTACTATATAGCCGATTGTGTTAGCTGGGTACCTAGGCTAACTTTGTTGGACTTAACGAACACGCATTCAGCACAGAACTTGTCCGTATGTAGGGGACTTACTGAAGAGTGTGTTCAGTGGCGTTAAGTAAGGAAAAGCAGGGAAGGGGGAAAGGGCTGGCCGTGTAGGAGATGATGGGTCTTTCAGCAGCGTCACCTAAGGAAACAACACTTAGGAGGCAGCTTTTTAGGCCTTCCCTGAAGGTGAGGGTTGAGCTGTACAGATGTCATAGGGAAGGGGGTCCAGGGAGAGGGAGAGGCGGCGGGAAGACCTCAAGGCAGCCGCACGCCTGGAGGAACAGCGAGGGACCAGACAGAGTGACCGAGGGGACGGTGGTGGCAAAGATGTTCAGGGAAATAACAGGCGTTGGGGCAGGGGGACCGGGTCATGGAGGGCCTTATAGACCCTTGTAAGGAAATGGGCTTTGATGCGAATGAGATGAGACTTCCTTAAGGGTTTTGAACAGGACAGTGAAAATGTTTGTCTCTGATTTAACAGGAGTCCTCTGGCTGCTGTGTGGAGAGAATCGAGTAGAGGTCTGGGGGTGAGGGTGGAAGCGAGGGATCATTTAGGAGGTGATTACAGTAACCGGGCAAGAGGCGGATAATGGCTTGGACCAGTGTAGGGGTAGTAGATATGGAGACAGTGAAGGTATTTAAAAACTATATTTCCCAGGTGGAAGTGACAGGCTTTCTGGACAGCACAGATGCTGGCTATTAAGGAAGGGGAAGCGCTCAGGATGACCAAGGTTTTGACCTGAGTAACTGGAAGGATGGTGGCCTTGCCTTTGATGGGGGTGTGGTCTTGGCCTTGGAGAAGAGCGGAAGTTCGGTGTCAAGTCTGAGGTGCCTTTTCGACCCCTAAGTGGAGCTGCTGAATAGGCAGTTGGATGAGAGTCTGGAATTTGGGAGACAAGTCCTAAACCTCACGATTCTCTCTTTTTTTAAAATTGATTTTATTGAAGTACAGTTGATTTACCATGTTGTGTTAATTTCTCCTGTACGGCAAAGTGATTCAGTTATACATATATATGTACATTCTTGTTTTATATCCATGATGGTTTATCACAGGATATTGAATAGAGTTCCCTGTGCTCTACAGTAGGACCTTGTTGTTTATCCATCCTATGGATAATAGTGTGCATCTGCTAATTCCAAACTCCCAGTGCATCCCTCCCCCACGCCCTCCCCCTTGGCAACCACAGGTCTGTTCTCTGTGTCTGTGAACCTCATGACTCTTGCCCCTTCTGACTCCACCCCTTAAGGGCCGTGAATCCTCCAAGTACTTTACTGTCACATGTCTGTGGTCTTTAAGTGATGCTGTAGGTGAATGTGAGCCTTCTTCTGATCTAGAGTTCTGCGGGCAGCTCATCCTGGGCCTGATCTTGGCTGGGTTGGCCACGAACATTCCCCCGGTCATCTAATTGCTGCAGCCCCCTTCATGGGGAGCCCAGTGTAATCCTTTGTGCAGGATGTTGCTCCCGTATCTCAGCAGGGAAAACACCAGGACAGGTGATAAATTGGCGCTGCTTGTAGCTTCCAGTTGACCCCAGGTGACCAGGGTAGCCTGCAGGATGCTGGACTGATAGACGCCCTCCACAGCCACCTGGAGGAGTCCAGCTAAACCAGCACACACGGGGTGTGACCTGGGGACCCTAGCCTCATTAGCAGCTGCTCTCCTTGGAGGAGCCACCTGCCCCCTAGGTGGCAGAAGAATCCGCATATAATGAGGTCCTTCCCAGTGTAGGTGCAGAGAAATCCTGTGCAACAGGACAGGAGAAGGGCTTTCGCTGAGAAACAGACTCTTTGAAAGATAATTAGAGTCTTGTGTGTGCCTCTGCTTGTATATGTCACTGGGCCTGGGACAGAGGTGGGGACACGGTCCTTTCTGTAAACGGGCCACCATGAATGAATGAGTGAGTGTGATGTTTACTCTCCCTCTAGCGTGATCTCTGGAGTCAGACCGGTGGTGAACCCCAGAGACTCCATCGGTGCCTCCATCGGACTTGGAGGAGGATGGTCCTTGCTGGGGCCCCTGGTCAGATGGGACCATGTGACTGGTTCCGTTCTCACTTCCAGACCAGAGCACTTCAGTGTCAGGGAGAGAATGACCAGAGCTGTCCTTTCCCTTTGGGTCAGAGATCAAATGTTCTAGAGGCAGAACAGAGTGTACAAAGTGCTCTGTTTGTGTAAAAACGAAGCAAAGAATCACTCGTGTTCAGGCTCGTAGGTGCCCGGACTACCTCTGGAGGACCAATGAGAAAATGAATAACTTTGTGCCATTTGCAGCCACATGGATGGACCTAGAGATGATCGTACTAAGTGAAGTAATAAGTCAGACAGAGAAAGACAAGTACCATATGATATCACTCATATGTAGCATCTAAAAAATGATGCAAATGAACTTACTGACAAAACAGAAACAGACTCACAGACTTAGAAAACAAACATGGTTACCAAAGGGGAAAGATGGAGGGGAGGATAAGTTGGGAGTTTGGGATTGACGTATACACACCACTGTATTTAAAATAGATAACCCACAAGGACCTACTGTATAGCACAGGGAACTCTGCTCAATATTCTGTGACAACCTAGATGGGAAAAGAAGTTGAAAAAGGATACACGTATATGTATAACTGAATCACTTTTCTATACACCTGAAACTAACACAACATTGTTAATCTACTATGCTCCAATATAAAATAGAAAAAAAAAACCCAAACAACCGAACAGCAGTGGATTCCATGAGTCATTGTGCATAACAAGAGTATCGCTCAAGGTTGGTAGCAGGAAGACACAGAGAGAGGACAACTCTGAGAAACTGTATTCAGGAAGTCGGTGGGAGGTGATTTCTGGTCCGTCATTCCCTACAAAGGTTTTCAGAATGTTGTCAGAAAGACAGAGGCAGAGGGGGGAAAATTAACTGGGGCAGTTGTCTTCGCTGTCTCTGGGCTTGCCATGGTGATGCTGATAAAATCAAATAAGCTGGAAGTGAGGGTGAGTTGTTAGTGGGAGAAATAGTCCAGGATCTGGCAGCTGAGAGAGTGGAGGCGCCCATGGTGTTCGCTCATGATCAAGACTGATTGTTTTCAGCTCTGGGAAAATGTTGGTAAGCAGCACCTCACACCAGTCCGTGAGGTACTTTGAAATATTTAAAAATGGAAAAAAGAAGAAGAATTTAATATCTTTTTTTTTCCTGTGGTTGGAAAGTGGGGCAATGAGTTGGTCGACTTATCACGAGATGGTTTGAATTAGGTGGAGAGTTTCTGGGAGTATTTACCGCAGAAAAATGTATTTGAGATTTCAACAAAATGAGGATAAGCCAAGCAAGGGAGAGTTGATGATGGTAGCTTTCTTTTTTTTTTTATTGAAGTGTAGTCGATTGACAATATTGTGTTAGTTTCAGGTGTATTGCAAAGTGATTCAGACATACACACACACACACAACCACACACACACACACATATATATTGCAGATTATTTTCCAGATAAGCAACAATGATTTACTGTGTAGCATAGGGAACCACAATATATTCAATATCTTGTCATAACTTATAATGAAAACTAAAAAATATATAACTGAATCGCTTTGCTATACACCTGAAACTAACACAATATTGTGAATCAGTTATACTTCAATTTAAAAAAATAATGCTACAATCAACACTGGTGCACAACTTTTTATGTGGACGTATGTTTTCATTTCTCTTGCGTATATACCTAGGAGTGAACTTGCTGGTTCATGTGGTATGCTCTGTTTAGTTTTTTGAGGAACTGCACAGCTGTTTTCCAGATCAGCTGTACCATTTTACATTTTTGCCAACAATGCATGAGGGTTACAAAATTTCTTCACATTCTTGCCCACATATTTTTGTCTATCTTTTTGACTACAGTCATCCTAATGGTTTGAACATGGTAGCTCACTGTGGTTTTGATCTGTGTTTCCTTAATGGATAATGATGTTGAGCATCTTTTCATGTGCTTATTGGCCATTTTAATAGTTTCTTTGGAGAAATGTCTATTCAAATGCTTTGCCCCATTTTGTTTTGCTATTGAGTTGTAAAAGTTCTTTATATATTCTGGATACTGAATTTTTTAATCAGATATATGATCTGCAAATATTTTCTCCCATTCTATAGGGTGTCTTTCCATTTTATTGATAGTATTTGAAGCATTAAAGTTTTAAATTCTGTTTCTTCTTTTTCTTTTTTGTGCTTGTGCTTTTGGTGTTATATCTGAGAAACCATTGCCTGAACCAAAGTCACAGAGATTATTGCTTATGTTTTTTCCTAAGAGTTTTATAATTTTAGCTCTGACACTTAGGTCTTTGATCCACTTTGTGTGAACAGCATCCTGCTGTTCTAGCTGATTGTTGCCACGTGGGAATGTGGGATAGATAGTGTTGCCTGCTCTTCCAATTTTTTCCAAGAAGCCAGAAATACCAAATTTTTTTTGGTGTGAATATTCTGCATTTAAAAACATTGGCACCCAAGTCACATTTCGTGAAAACACAGTAGTGGAGGTGGTTAATATCTGTGGCCCTAGCCACGTGCAGCACAGGTACCACATTGTAACCTCTGGGTTTTCTATTTAACTTTCCTAGTCTGCTAGAAATGCAATAAACGAACCCCTGTTCTTGGACTATTCCCATCTGACACAGTCTTAGGGTTTTTTAAAGGTTCTAGATAGCAGTTGAATGAGAAGTCTTGAAATGAAACCAATGAGGAGAGAAGGTTTTGAGTCCAAAAGTCCCTGCTCTAAACTAGGGGCTTTTAAATGTTTTTAGACCTCTGCCTGCCGACTACAGTCTGATTCGTCAACCTGAAACATTCTTTCCAGAGTGAACTCAGAGAGAGCAGTCAAAGCAGACATGAGAAGGCAGTGCCTGGATCTTGTGAAATTGCAGAAGGAGATGATTTATTCATGCCAGGTTCTGAGAGCTGGTCATGAGGTCGTGACGAAAAGAGCTGCGTGACAGGCAGAGAGATGGACTAAAGACCCTCTTCCCGATGTGGATGAACCTAGAGTCTGTCATACAGAGTGAAGTACATCAGAAAGAGAAAAACGAATATCATATATTAACGCATATATGTGGAATCTAGAAAAATGGTACTGATGAACCTATTTGCAGGGCAGGAATAGAGACGTAGACGTAGAGAACGGACATGTGGACACGGCGAGGAAGGAGAGGGTGGGACGAACTGGGAGATTGGGATGGACATACATACACTACCATGTGTAAAATAGATAGCTAGTGGGAACACACTATAAAGCACAGGAAGCTCAGCTCGGTGCTCTGTGACCACATAGTTGGTGGGAGGGAGGCCCAAGAGGGAGGGGATATAGGTATACATATAGCAGATTCATTTCATTGTCCAGCAGAAACTAACACTACATTGTAAAGCAATCATACTCCAGTTAAAAAAAAATTAAGAAAAAAATTAAAAAGACCCTTGGCCCTGTTGATGGGTTTGGTGAGCAGAGCGGTTTGTGCTGCTCCTCTCTGGGAGGACTGCTGTCGGCGAAGGGGGAGTCACAGAGTGGAAGGACGTCTGGAGGGGAAGAGGGTGTGATGAGGGGCCCCAAGCAGTGTTGCCTGTTTTCTGAGCCCATTCTGCAAAGATTGGCCTGAGTCCGACCTCCTCCAGGAAGCCTTCCCTGACTTGCCAGTTTCTTTCTGCTGCCAACACCATGACACAGCCTCTCTGGCTTCACTAAGCACACATTCCTCTGAGCTCTCGCTCAGACTGTTGTTTGATATTCAGTGCTTCCTTCAACGGGTATTTAATGAGCACCAGCTAGGTCCCAGGCTAGGGACACAGTAGTGAGCAAAACAGGCTGAAATCCCTGCTTTCCTGGCGCTTATGTGTATGTGTGAAATACATACATAGAGAGAGAGAGAGAGAGAGAGAGTCAACATAACAGATAAGTAACTTACTTAGTATGTTATACACTAAGGTCCCCTACAAACAAACGAGCTCCGTTCCTAGAATGCGTTCGTAAGTCCAGTTTGTTCATGAGTCTGACAAAGTTAGCCTAGGTACCCACCTAAAACCATCGGCTATATAGTACTGTACAGTAATAGGTTTATAATACTTTTCACACAAATAATACATAAAACACAAACACCAAAAAATAAAACATTTTTGGGGCTTCCCTGGTGGTGCAGTGGTTCAGAATTCACCTGCCAGTGCAGGGGACACGGGTTCTAGCCCTGGTCCAGAAAGATCCCTCATGCCGCGGTGCACCTAAGCCCGTGCGCCACAACTACTGAGCCTGCACTCTAGAGCCCGCGAGCCACAACTACTGAGCTCACATGCCACAACTACTGAGCCTGGCTCTAGAGCCCGTGCTCCGCAACAAGAGAAGCCCCCATAATAAGAAGCCCGTGCACCGCAATGAAGAGTAGCCCCTGCTCGCCACAACTAGAGAAAGCCCGTGCACAGCAATGAAGACCCAACGCAGCCAAAGATAGATAGATAAGTAAATAAGTAAATACTAATTGTATTTCTATAAACTATAAACAATTTGAAAATGAATTAAATTAATTTTAAAAATGTTTCATGTACCACAGTGTTCATAGCAACATTACTTACAAGTGCCAAGAAATGAAAGCAGTCTTTGTTGCTGTGCGCGGGCTTTCTCTAGTTGTGACGAGCGAAGGCCACTCTTTGTTGCTGTGCGCAGGCTTCTCATTGCGGTGGCTTCTCTTATTGCGGAGCACGGGCTCTAGGCACGTGGGCTTCAGTAGTTGTGGTTCGCAGGCTCAGTAGTTGTGGCTTGTGGGCTCTAGACCGCAGGCTCAGTAGTTGTGGTGCACGGGTTTAGTTGCTCCATGGCATGTGGGATCTTCCCGGACCAGTGATCGAACCCATGTCCCCTGCATTCGTAGGCGGATTCTTAACCACTGTGCCACGAGGGAAGTCTTTTTGAATTAGTGTTTTTGTTTCTTTCGGCTATAGACGTTGAAACTGAAAAAAACCTTATTGAAATTGAAAAAACCTTATTTAACTTTTTAAAAAGAAATTTCATTCTATTTTATTTTTAGGATAGGATTTATCATGACCTGGGCTTACCTTGTTTGTTTATTTACCTGACTATTAAGAGAGAAATCGCGTCTATTTTGTCTACCAATGAATTCTCCATGGCTAACACATATTCACTGCTTAATAAATGTCACTGAATAAATGAATATGCCAGGGATTGTAGTGACCATGGTGTTATGATAGGTTTTGACCTTTGAGAACATATGTTCATAAGATTTAGCCATTGTGCTCCTTGGTATTTACCCAAAGGAGTTGAAAACTTATGTCTACACAAAAGCCTGTACACGGATGTTTATAGCAGCTTTGTTCATAGTTGTCAAAACTTAGAAGCAGCCAAGCTGTCCTTCAGTAGGTGAATGGATAAATAAACTGTGGTCCATTCAGACAATGGGATATTATTCAGTGCTGAAAAGAAATGAGCTATCAAGCCATGAGAAGATGGGGAGAGGCCTTAAATGCATATTATTCAGTGAAAGAAGCCAATCTGAAGAGGCTACGTACTATATGATTCCAACTCTGTGACATTCTGGAAAAGGCAAAACTCTGGAGACAATGAAAAGATCAGTGGTGGCCGGCCAGGGGTTGGGGGAGCGGAACGATGCATAGGTAGAGCACAGAGGATGTTTAGGGCAGTGAAAACACTCTGGATGAGACCGTAACAGTGGAGACGTGTCACTATACATTTGTTCAAACCTACAGAATATACAAAACCAAGAGTGAACTGTAATGTAAACTGTGCACTTTGGGTGATAACGATGTGTCCATGTAGATTCATTGATTGTAACAAATGTACCGTCTGTTGGGGGATGCTGATGATGGGGAGGCTCTGTGTGTATGGGGGGAAAGGGGTATATGGAAAACCTTTGTACCTTCTCCTCAATTTTGCTGTGAACCTAAAACTGCTCTAAAAAAATTAAGTCTTTAAAAAAATTATATTCTAGTAGTAGAGACAGACCCATCTTATCAAAGCAGAGAATATCAATGTACGTACCAGGCAGGCAGGAGAATAGGTCTCAAAACCCAGCTGACTGGGACTTCCCTGGTGGCACAGTGGTTAGGAATCCTACTGCCAATGCAGGGGACACAGGTTCGAGCCCTGGGCCGGGAAGATCCCACAAGCTGCGGAGCAACTAAGCCCGTGCGCCACAACGACTGAGCCTGTGCTCTAGAGTCTGCGAGCCACAACTACTGAGCCCGCACGCCTAGAGCCCGTGCTCCACAACAAGAGAAGCCACCGCAATGAGAAGCCCGCGCACCGCAACGAAGAGTAGCCCCCGCTCGGTGCAGCTAGAGAAAGCCCGCGCGCAGCAACGAAGACCCAACACAGCCAAAAATAAATACATAAAATAAATAAATTACAAAAAAAAAACACAACCCAGCTGACTGGTAGCTTCTCGTCTCCCAGAATGCACATGACACCCCCCTACACACAAGTTGACAGGGTGTCCTACTTGGTCTGTTGAGTGTGTTCAGAGACTTAAACAAACACGTATGGAACTCCTACACGTTTCCAGGCATGTTCCAGCTGCCACAGTCAGAGCAGCAACAATACAGGTACATTGTTGTCCTGGTGGCATGAACAGTCAAGAGAGGAAGTCGGAGTTTAGCCTCATTGTATTTACCGCGAGTAACCAGCAGGCTTACTCTGGGGCGTTTGCTCAGTGTGATCATCGTTCAGTATTTACCTGGCTTTTTGGTCATCTTTTAAAATAATGCCCAGAAAAAGGCTCATAAGAAAAAAGCAGAATCCCTGAGACCAGAGACAGCCTCTCTTGCTCCATTTCTAGAAAAAAAACTCATATGGGGAAAACATCTCCGCCTGGTAGCTCAGAATTATCTAGAAGTTTGTGGGGAGAAAAAACAGTTTAGGTAAATGGTACAACCTGCTAGAGAACAGTTCAAGCTTTTGAACTCTCCCACGTTCTTCACTGCTCTCTCCCCCGCCATTGCCTTCCCTCCCCACCACCCTCCCTCCACAAAACAATCATCACTGTCCTCATGAGGGACCTGCTGAGAAATGGCAGGATGCGCCTCCTGGGGACCAGCTGCTGGACGGGGGCCCATCCCGCTCCCCTGCTCCCGTTTCTCCGCCTCCTTGCTGGCGTGTCTGAGCTGCAGCCATACTGTGCACTTGAAAGCTGTCCCACGGTCACATGGAGGGGGCTTAGCTTTTATTACAGGACAGGTTTCCATGGGAAACAGGGCTTCTGGGAAGCAAGTCCTTTTGGGAGGAGGCTGTGTGTTCTAGCTTGAGGAGAGAAACAGCCAAGCAGTGTCCTGCTTGACCCCTTCCAACACACACACACGCGCGCGCGCATGCACACGCACGCGCGCACACACACACTTCTCCACCCCAGGGAAAAGAAAAATATCTGATGATTATCTCATGACTGACCCTGATTCCCCAAAGGCAGCTGGTAATTATTAAATTGAGAGAATCATGGGACACTTTCTAAATGGAAAGGCTTATCAAGAATAGATCAGGAACAGGTAAAGTTAATAGTTATCAACCCATTTCCATAGAAATGGACTTACTAGCGGGCATGCCAGCTGCCTAGAAGTAAAAGACCCCCTTCCTCTGGTTTGAGGGAAATGACTTAAAATAAAAACTTACGCATAGAAGTGACTCTGGGGTTTCCCTGGTGGCACAGTGGTTGGGAGTCTGCCTGCCGATGCAGGGGATGCGGGTTCGTGCCCCAGTCCGGGAGGGTCCCACGTGCCGCGGAGCAGCTGGGCCCGTGAGCCATGGCCTCTGGGCCTGTGCGTCCGGAGCCTGTGCTCCGCAATGGGAGAGGCCACAACAGTGAGAGGCCTGCGTACCGCAAAAAAAAAAAAAAAAAAGTGACTCTGACTGGATTGTTATTCCATTTGTAGCGGGTCCACAGGAGAAGAAGAACCCACAGTTAAGGGGGGGCCAGCCTTCCCACGCAGACCCTGCCTCCTTTGCCCAAAGACTGGCCACTTCTGCACCCCAAGACCAGAGTGCGGATTTAGCAGGATTAAACTGCTGATAACAGGGAGAGTTATGCTCCTTTTCTGCTTGTGCTGGATTTTCACTTTCTCGGTGGTAGTTTTTCTGAAGTTTACTGAGTGCTGAGACCCAGGAGGCATTAGCAGCAGCTCCTTAGATCTGCTTACAAGCACGGTGCAGACTAAAGAGAAACTGAAGATCTGATCTGATAGGGCCGAGCATGTCTTATAGGAGGAGACAACAGATGGATCAGTGGAGAATCCCTGTGGTCAGAGAAGTGACTTTAGGCTGGGGTGTGGTGGCTGGGAAAGGGAGGTGACCGAAGCCGAGAACCAAGTGCTCAAGTTCCTAAGGTCCTGAAATCCCTCTCACAGGGCCCCGGGAAATAGGGGTCCCCTGTTCCCATGTGAACCCACTGTCATCCTCTCATGAGGCCAGGTCCCTTATTCAACACACATTCCCTTCCCCGTGCAAAACAACATGTGCAAATAGATACCTAATGATTCATAGCTCACGGGTACCCACACCAGGACAACCTGGCTAGATAATTTTAATAAATTTATACTTCAATTTAAATAGCCACTTCTGGCCAGTAGCCACTGTATTGGACAGAGCAATATCAGAGAGTTTCTTAAAACCTTGGCTAAATGGAAAAAACGTTGGACGTGACGAATTCTAATGTAATTCTATTTGGGGTAGAATTCCATATCAGGCAGGTCACTGTAACTTAGTTTTGCCAACACTATAGCTATACTATAGCTATTTAAAAAAAATTTTATTGGGGTGTAGTTGATTTACAATGTTGTGTTAGTTTCTGCTGTACAACAAAGTGAATCAGTTATACATATACTATATCCACTCTTTTTTAGATTCTTTTCCCATATAGGTCATTACAGAGTACTGAGTCGAGTTCCCTGTGCTCTACAGTAGGTCCTTATTAGTTACCTATTGTATATACAGTAGTGTGTGTGTGTCCATCCCAATCTCCCAGTTTATCCCTCCCCCACCCCTTACCCCCTGGTAACCATAAGATTGTTTTCTACATCTGTGACTCTATTTCTGTTTTGTAAATGAGTTCATTTGTACCATTTTTTTATTCCAAATATAAGCAATATTATATGATATTTGTCTTTCTCACAAGGAGCTAGAAGATTTAAAGAACAAATTTACTATAGCTATCTGTCAATCCTGTGGTTTCTACCCTGTTCTTAAGTCTTAAGTTCTTAAGTCTTCGTGGTTGGGGGTGTGGAGGAACTGTCTGTCCACGGTAGGAGATTCTGCCGGGCAAGCAACAGGCAACAGGCTCTTTTTCAAAACTCTTTCCCTACAGGTTGTGAGTTCGGTGTCTTGGGCTGCTGATCTTTCCCTAGATCCCCAAAGGTAGGGAAGAGACTTCCCAGCTCATTTTAGTCCAGGCAGGCCCATTGTTGGTAAAGGAACAGGTTGGTGGGGGTCACTCAGGTTTTCGGAGCTGTGAATCCTTCACTCTGCTGTCATATTGCTTGGATCCAGATACAGCTAGATTCAGGGTGACGGACAAAGACTTAGGGAACAGAAGTCATTCACAAATCCCATGCTGGATGGCTCTTTGTTTTAACTCTCTGTTTAGTAACTTCTCCCATCAGTGCACTAGTCAGCCTATAATTTATACGTTCATGTCCATGATGAGAGGCTCTCCCTGTGTAGAAAGATGCTGAGAAGGACACTTGCCCTTTTCACTTATATGTGCCCCGTCCACTTTGTTCCCCCTCCTCCAGACAATGTGCAATGTTCAATGTTGTCACTCCATGAATGAAGGCGGGTGGGGTTTTCTTCCATTACATCCCGTCCCACTGCAGGCTGAGGACATGAAGAACCCAGCAGACCTCCTTATTCATGTAGCTCATAGTTGGTGTCACAGACTAGGCACTCTACGAGGTCCTTTCCCATCCTTGGTCTCACGATGCTTTCACAAGCCCACGTAGGCACCAATATTCTCCCCAAATTCTAAAGCTCAGAGTTTGCACCACGGGTCCACAGCCACACAGGTAAGTAGAAGTAGAAACAGCCAGAATTCAGGCTGTGCCTCACGAATGGAGAAATGGTGGCCCTAGATGAAGGTGTCAGGCTATGTCCCGTGTGTGGTGCTTGGATCGTGGCGTCTGCAAGCGTGGGGTTGGGGAGGACTGAGCTGTGACGGTGCCCAGAGATGCAGTGCTGTCTGAGCTGCTCATTCAGGGAAGGACAGGGCCCTGAAGACGGATGGTCTGTCCACTCGGAGGTGTGGGCCGTCTGTGGGCAGCCTGTGAATCAGGCTCTATCGACACCTCCTTGGGACCTGTTGAACTTGGCAAGCCTTCTTTGGGTTGACAAAGAGGAATGTGGCAATTGATCGCGTTCTTGACATTCTGCTGAGTCTCGGGTTTTAAACTGCACTTTACTGTGTGTTTGTTTTGCAGAACAAATGGCTCCTTCTATGAGATCTTGCAAGTGGACTTTGGAATTGACAACAGCAGTGACCTGGCCGGCGCCCAGCAGATCACCTGGCAGGTGGAGTACCCGGTGGAGGACGCCACGAGGGAGCTGGTTGTCTCTGAGATCTTTGTCAGCCAGACCTCCTTCGTGGGCATCGTCCCGCTCGCAATGGTGAGATGTCGGGCTTCAGAATCAGTGTCACAGAGATGTTTTCTTCTAGTACTTTTTTTTTTTTTTTTTTGCCTTGCCGTGTGGCACGTGGGATCTTAGTTCCCCAACCAGGGGTCAAACCCTGGCCCCTGGCAGTGAATGCCCAGAATTCTAACCACTGGACCGCCAGGGAATTCCCTGAGTACTTTTGGTATTCAAAGAAACAGGAGCATTTTATAATCTGCTGTTTTCTATGCACCTTGAAGTTGCTTGAGCAAGGGAAATACACTTAAGTTATATTTTATTTACTTGCTTTCTTTAATGCCTCCTTGGAAACTAGGGCCTGCTGTGTAAATCTGCTTTCCTTTGTGGATCCTGCTGAACCGCGTCCTGGGGAGCCCGTGTTTCTTATTGGCTCAGCTTGTGTGTCCTGAGTGAAGACAGTTGCATTGAAATGCATCATGAGTGTGTGGTGGGCACGGCCTCTCTATATGCTGAGTAAGCAGCCCCAGGTCAATTGCCCTGAGAGTTCCCATGTAGCTTGGGGGTTGGCAAACTCTAAAATGCAGATGGACCTAAAGAGCCTTACTGGGAACTGACCAGATGAACCTGGATAGTGTCCCAGAGACCATAAAACCACATGTGTTTCTGTTTCTGGCCTGGGGGTGACCAGCTCTCTCCTCTGAGCTTGGCCGAAGCTCTATTCACAATCAGGCTCGGGGAACGCCTCTGAGAACAGTATCATGGACAAGGTCCCAGAACCTGAAAAGACGGTGCCGATGGGTCACAGGGATAATAAACCCCGGGAGTGCAATATTGCTAATGCCCTTTCCCACACTGGAAATGTCCAGACACATTCTGCGCTGCTTTGACCTTCCTGTCTGGGACCAAGGCATGGGGGTCCACACCTAGCGATTCTAGGACAACCTGGGGGTACTTCTATCATTCATACTTAAAGTTGGATACCAGGGGTGAGATCCTTGCAAATAAAACCCTCTATCCTACAATTAATTCTGCAATTCCCATATTTGTGTTCTTGACGCTTTGCCCCAAAACTCCCTTTCCCTACGTCTCCTCATATCTGGCTTCTTCTTCTTTTTTTTTTTTTGCGGTACACGGGCCTCTCACTGTTGTGGCCTCTCCCGCTGCGGAGCACAGGCTGCGGGCGCGCAGGCTCAGCGGCCATGGCTCACGGGCCCAGCCGCTCCGCGGCATGTGGGATCCTCCCGGACCGGGGCACGAACCCGTGTCCCCTGCATCGGCAGGCGGACTCTCAACCCCTGCGCCACCAGGGAAGGGAAGCCCTCTGGCTCCTTCTTGATTTGACTGTTAAGAAGCACCTTCCCTGACCAGGGAAGCCAAGCTGGCTCTCCATTCCCCTTACCCCTCCCTCTCTGTCCGCATCTTCATCCTCTTCTATCTTCTTCGTACATATTGTCAGTGTTTGAGGTTTAGGATTCATCATCTTTGTTCCTTCCCAGAAGGAGAGATCCATGACGGTAGGCTGCCCATCCGTTTTGTCCACCGCTGTGTCCCCAGCACCTAGAACAATGCCCGGGGCACTTACGATGTGTCCAGTGAATGACTGAATCCCGTGCTGTAATCTAAGCTACCGGGATCATCTAGTTCTTGAAGGCTAGATGGTTGGAGATGCTCCACAGCAGCAGTGATCTGCATTTTGGTTTGAGGGCGGCCCCAGCTTCGTGGGAAAGAGCCCCATGAAGGAGCAGCGGTGGATGGTGAGGATTGTAGGATAGAGGGAGACAGTGCTATGCTCCCTTTCCCAGGACCGTTCCTGTCAAGTCTCCAGGTCGACCAAGATCGGGCCGAGGTGGTGTTATCTCTTTACTCGAAGCCCTTAGGATTTTGCTCTATGTCTCATCAGTACCAGTCAATTCCTGGGGGCTTCTGCAGCCTCCTGCTACTGTAAGGATGAGTGTCGTGCCCTTGTCTCGTGGACAGGTGTGGGTTCCGAGAGGCGCTGGAACGTGATGTATGTTGACCTGCCAGGAGGCTGGAACCAGGACAGGGGTACGGACCTGCGGTCAGCCCAGTACAGCCCACCGACCCATCCAGCGTGCCGCCTGCGTTAGTAGAAAAAGTCTTATCGGAACACAGCCTGTTCCTTTGTTCTGAATTGTCTAGGTTTGCTTTAATGCCGTGATGGCAGAGGTGAGCCTTTGGGACAGAAAGTGTATCCTTGGCCAGAGCTTCAATTTTAGCATCTTGTAATAAAGTACCCTAAGGAGAATACTGGTGAGTGGGGACTATTATCCTGTTGCTATAGGGCCTCAGCGGATATTGTCTCCTAGTGTGGCCTTTCCCCATGAGACCTTTGCTTGGTGAGACCCTCCAATGCTCTTTGGCCAGACGTGAACTCTTCTGTCATGATGCCGCCTGCAGACCTAACTCAAGGCACTGGTCTGAGTGGGGTGCTCGTCACTGGGTCAGGGCGCACGGTGAGGTGGGACAGAATCTAGGGAAGAAGGAGGTGGTGAAACCTGGGTGAGGACGGAGAGGCTGGCAGAGCAGGCCAGCAGGCCTAGAGGCAGGTCGGCTCAGACAGCCTTTCCTTGGCTGCCAGCACGTCCCCGTGGGGCTCATCTCCTGTCCTGTTCCTGTTCTTAGTGACAGGTGCCTGGTGCAGCCCTGGGAGGGGTCCAGCGGATGCGCGCGGTGCGCTTATTTTGGCTGCGTTGCCGGCGCTGGTTTGTTCTCTGTGGCACTCGCTCCGCCAGCCCCCATCTTCTCCCCCGCTGGAGCCGTCTGAGCTGCCTGCTTCTCCCTGGCTTCTCCGAGGATGCTGTTGTATGTTTGCTGTGCTCACTGCATGTCTGTGACGATTAGTGTCTCCCCACCTGGCTGATCTTTACTTAGGGATGGTTTCTTGCATTTGGCTTTAATTCCCACTGGCTGGGAAGTGCCAGGGTTGGATGGTTGAGTGGTGTCATGTATCGCAGGGCACCTCTGGCATCCCTGTGAAGAGTGGCTCTGAAATGCCTCCAAGGGACCAGAGCTATTTAGTAAAGTTTACGGTGGAACCAGAGTCGGTAGTTCATCTTTTCTCTTTCATCAGTTGTTTTAGCTGCTTTCCAGACCCGTAACTGCCGCAGAGTGGCCTTCAGGGGAGAAGTTTGCCTACCGCTCTTAGGGTGTAAGTAACTTTTATGTAATTCTTCCTCCCCCCACCACCTTCTTCTCCGTTCCCTTCTCCCCCTCCCCCTCCCCCTCCTTATACTTCTTCTCAGTGGCAACTAACCCTGGACAACTTATGCGTGATGTAAGGGTGCTAGATTACTCATCCATGGAACGTTCAAACAAAATTGGGCTTGTTATTGTATCAGAGTCTACTGAGGAGTGGAAGCCACTTTTGTAGTTAGGACAGAAAAGCTTTAAGTGGAAGCATTCAGGTACGCAGGAGGTAGGACCGATGATAAGCCAGGAACAGAACACAGGAGACTCAGGAACCATAGCCGGAGTGGGAATCCACCCACCCCTGGGCTGGGAGGCAGGAGGAGGTGATCCTGAGGCCCAGGGCTGGGGTCCCCTAAGGAACACCATCTTTGGGGTCAGCGCCTCTGGGAGCCAGAACCCATCAGGGGAAGGCTTGGGAATGGATCTGAGGGCAGACAGGCTCCGGCCGATGCCCTTTTATTGTATGATGTAAGTCTGAGGTCCCAAGGTGTCCCAGAAGCCTGTGCGTTCAGAACCTGGCCACGCTGAGCCTCGGTCCTGCTGACGTCTTCTCATGGCTCACCCGTGGCCCAGAATGCTCCATTTGGTTGATTTCTTGTCTCTTTCACCTTCAAGGGCAACTCTCACAGAGGGTTCTCCTGACCACTCCAGCTAAATTTGTTCTCTCTTTCGTCTATAATTCATGCTTATTTACGTGATGCTTTGTACACTGCCTGTCTCAGTCTGGCTCCAATCACGAGAAAGAATTTGAGCAGGGAGAGGTTGATATAAAGGACCATTAATTATAACAGGGACTAGAATAATGAGAGATTGCTTGCTAAGAAGTGAAGAGAACTCTGAAGAATATGGGAATGGCCGAGTCAGGAGCCTCCACTGCCCCGGGGTGGAGTTTGGGTACCTGAGCCAGAGGCCTTCCCCCAACCCTCCGAGATCCAGACCTTGCTGGAGAGGGTACGTTCACAGCCCACTGAATGAGGAGAAGCTGCTGAGGTAGCATACCAGTGGAAATTGCTGCAAGTCTGGGGACAGCTGTCCATGGGGAGCTGTCTCATCAGAAGCACTTGCTACCAAACCACTCAAAGTGGATGCTGGTAAAAGCTGCAGGTCACTGGGTGCTGCAGGAGCTGGATACAGGGGTGGTGGGGGGAAGCCACCAGTGCTGCAAGAGTGCCCCAGAATCAGAAAGGAAACACTTTCCTACTGAAGTGTCTCTCCAGTGCCCCCTACTGACGTAGTGTAACTCTTGCCCACTGGCAAAGGACAACTGTTAAAGGCTCAGATCCATTTTCCCAGAGCAGGTCATGAGGGGTGAATTTGGAGCCAAGGGGCACTGAATTGATGACCAGAATACTCTCTGTCTTCCTCCACTGGATCGCAAGCTCCTCGATGGGAGGGACCCTGTTGATTTTCTCACCAGATGTTTTCTCAGCACCAAACATGGTGCCTGATACACAGTATCTGCTCAGCAAATAAGCAAATGGTTACGTTTACCATCAGAACCTGAACCCACTAGCTGGATAGCCCTCACTTGCTGTATTAGTTTCCTTTTGCTGCTGTAACAAATCACCACAAACTTAATGCTTTAAGGGAACACCAATTTATTATCTTAAGAGTTTGGAGGTCACAAGTCTGAAATGGGTTTCACGGGGCTAAAATCAAAGTGTCAGCAGGACTGTATTCCTTCCGGAGGTTCTGACAGAGAAGTTTCTCCAGCTTCTAGAGGCTTCCAGCATTCCTCGGTTCATGGCTCCGTATCACTCAGACCTCTGCTTCCCTCATCACAACTCCTTTTCTGACCTTCCTGCCTTCTTTTCCTTATAAGAACCCTTGTGAATACCTTGGGTCCACCTGGATAACTCAGGATCATCTGCTCATCTCAAGATTTTTGACTTTCCCATTTGCCATGTAAAGTAACACATTCACGGGTTCTGGGGATTAGGATGTGGACATCTTTGGGTGACTGTTATTTCCCTACCACTTGCCTTAGGCAGGATCCCAGCTCTCCCTGTCTTGGTCTTGCTCAGGCTGTGCACAGTACTCTCCATCCCTCCTCCCATGACCTTCTTTCATCAACACCCCTACCCCAGGCTATTTCCTGAGGAGCTCTCTGGACCTCGTGTCATCCCCAGCCACCCAGCCCCTCTCACAGCTCCTGGGGACACCACACTCCTTCACCAGGGAAGCACTTTGAGCTCTGCATTTCCAGAGGACCCCACAGCAGAGCTGCCACAGGCATGGTGATCACAAATCTCTTAGCTTACACACACAGCCTTGCCCCAGGGAGGATGTGGACCACCGCGGGCTGGGGCTGCATAGGCTCCTGTAATAGCTTCACATCTTCTTCCTCCAACCTCGGGGCCTGGGAGGAGATCGGACGGCGGAGCCAGCTGGCCTCTTATTCTCTGTGTAGCCTCAGAGCAGTCACCTAAAATCCCTTTGCTTTAGTTTCCTGTGTGTGAATTTCCAAGTGAGAATACTTCTCCTGTCTACCGCACTGGGGTGTCAGATGGACCAAAGGAGATACAACAAAAACAAACATGCTTAAAATATCAAGGCAAATAGAAAAGCCATGTATGCAGTGGGAAAGTGTCCCAGATAGATGGGAGCAGATTCAACTGTCACGTAGAATTAATGACCCTCTCTACCTTGCCAGTTTTGTTATCCTATTGATTTACCTGGTGGGGGGGTGGGCGTCCATACTGAAAAAATTTTCAATTGTTTTCTCCTTTGAGGTACTTGGCAAGGAAATATTTTGGTCAAGAGTACAGGCTCTTGGGTCAACCTGCCTAGATGGAAATTTGGACCCCAATGGTTACTAGTTTTGTCATCTTGGGCAAGTCACTTAACCTCTCTGAAACTCAAGCTTTGTCATCTGTAAAATGTAAAAATGAGGTTGCCTGCCTCTTAGAGTTTTATGAGGATTAAAGACGTACTGCAGGAACACAGCTGACAGAAATCCAGGGGAGGGAGAGGACTCCAAACTCTCCTTGAGATCCACTCCCTCCACCCCCAATTCCACGGAACTCCTCAACCCTTGCTTAACCCACATTATTTAACAAACTCAACTGTCTATTGTGGAAAAAAAAAAGAGCACGTTGGCCTGGCACATTGTAAGCACTCAATAATACTTAGCCATTGTTATTTTCATCATTGCCATTGTGCTGTCTGACCACGTGTAAGTATATGTGTCAGATTTTGGTGAAAGTCAAACAGAAGTTCAATCTCAGTACAGGTGGTGGATTCTCCACCTAGAGGAAAGAAAGCTCGATTTGATGAATCAGATACAGCCGTGGTGCAGGATGGAGAGGAGAGATGATGGTGGGTAGGTAGTCAAGGCGGCTGCTGCCCCCTGAACATCTCACTCAACCTCACAGCATCCTCTGAGGAGGGACTGCTATCTTGGGATTCAACCCCAGTATTATGATTTAGAAGTTTGCTGCCACAGTGTGTGACCCTGTGTAGTGTGGGGTGCTGTGGACACCCCTTGGGTAGCAAACCAACCTCTACTTCAAGAAGGTAAATATGCAGCTTTAGGGGAAATCATGATAAAAGTGGGGAGAGACCCCAGGCGTGGAAGCCAGGGTGGGGGCTGATGCAATAGTCCAGGCAGGAGGGTCTGTAGAAGGACAGAGAGTGGTGATGTACTCATCCACCCACCCATCCATCCATGCATCCATGCATCCATCCATCCATGCATCCATCCATCTATCCATCTGTCCATCCATCCATCCATCTATCCATCTGTCCATCCATCCATCCATCCATCCATCCATCTATCCATCTGTCCATCCATCCATCCATCCGTCCGTCCATCCATCCATCCATCCATCCATCCATCCATTCATCCATCTGGTCAATCGTTATACAATCGACCACTTATTTAGCATACACTGTGTGCTGGATTCATTAATCTTTGGTGCATGGAAAGGGATAAAATGGAAATGATGGAAATTTTGAGTTGATCACCAGGCCTTGGAAACCATTGTGTGTAATGTTTCCATTTTAGCAGACAGCACAGATGGTCAACACCTTCAAAAATCCCATCTTAAAAAAGGCAGTCAAAAAAGAGGAGTGTCACAACCTAGGGCAATAACGCTGTTCTCTGCCTCATCTTTAAAATCTAAAATTTAAAAGTAGTCTTTGTGCTGCCCCCTCCATGGCTGGGAAATGCCAACTTTGTGCCTGTTTCTCTTCCCTTCATAAAGAAAAGCCCTTCTTTTCTTTATGAAAGCATGTGTTTTCTTTTCTGCCCCCTCCACCTCTGTCCCTCATGCCCTTTCAATTCTCTGCAGTTTTATGTCCAATAACTGAGCTTTGAGCTTAGAGATTTATTTCCGTGGGTGGCTTGGAGTTTAGGGTTGCAGCCCACCATTCCACTACAGTTCTTAAAACTAAAAAGCCCAGCTCTACTCATGCAGATAAAAAGCACATTATCTTTCAAAACGTTGGAATCAAAAAATGAACCTGCTTGGTGAGTTTCTAAGCAACTGGGCACGCAAGCATGGAAAAAGCAAGAGATAATCAGACTCCTTTTTAGCCGTATTGGCCTGAAACTTTACAGCAAGGCCTGGGCACAAATACTTCTTTATTTCAAATAATATTTGTGTGTCTGCTCTGTGTTCTAGTGATTGATGATGAACAGACACACAGAGTCTCAGCCCTCCTGCTGTTTACATTCTAGGAGAGGAGAGTAAGGAATATAAGAAACACGTACGCCTGATCACTTCAGACAATGATGTATGCTGTGGAGAAATTCATGCTGGGTCACAGAACAGAGACACTGGGATGGAGGTGGGCAGTGCTAAGTGATCAGGAAGCTGTCTGTCTAAGGATCTGGCGTTTGCGCCGAGAACTAACTGCTGAGAAGGAGCCAGCTCTAGAAGGCTGTGGAGGAAGAGCATTTCAGACGGAGGGAACAGTGTGCATCTTCAAGCAGAATTAAACTTGGTTTCTTTGAGGAACTCCAAGAAGGCCAGGCTGTTGGAACGTAGACCACAAGGTGGGGGTCGGGGGGAGGGCAGGGGAAAGCGATGAGATTGGAGAGGAAGCCAGGGGCAGCTTCTGCAGGCCTTGGTGGTAACAGATAACCTTTCATGGGCTTTCCAGTGTCCAGTTATTGGTGTCTGTATTAGCCTCCTCTTGCTGCTGTAACAAATTACCGCAAACATAGTGGCTTTAAACAACACAAATCTATCTTGCAGTTCTGGACATCAGAAGTCTGAGATGGGTCTAGAGGACAAAATCAAGGTGTCAGCAGAGCTGCATTATTTTGGAAGCTCTAGGGGAGAATCTTTTCCTTGCCCTTTCCAGCTTCGAGAGGTGCCCGCATTCCTTAGCTCATGACCCCATGTCACATCACTCTGACCTCTGCTTCTGTTACCGTGTCTCCTTCTCTGACTCTGACCCTCCAGCCTCCCTCTTGTAAGGATCCTTGTGATCACACTGGGCCACCCGCATAACGCAGGACACTCTCCCCAGCTCAGGATCCTTAACTGAATCACATCTGCAAAGCCTTTCGGTTGTGTAAGGTCACGTATTCACAGGTTCTGTGTCAGGCCATGCCTCCGGAGCTGCATGACCTTGGGCAAGTGACTTAAGTGTTCTGTGATGGCTCAGTTTCCCCATTGGGAAAATGGCCCAGGGCTGTGGTGAAGTCACATGTGGGAATTTCCCAGAATAGAGCCTGGCGTTAAATTAGTTGTCAGAAATAGGAGTGGTGGCCGTTAGCTCAGGACAGTAGTAGCACACAGAGTGGAGAAGAGAAGGAACTTCTGGCACCGTGGTATTTTGAGGTCATCGGATTAGACAAGACACAGGTGTGATGTGTAGAGAGAAGTTTTCACAGTGGGAGCCTGCAGAGCCGGAGGGGGACCGTGTCAGGGGAGCCCAGGCTGATAAACATTTTGACTCTAGCTTGCAGGTGGGGAGCTATATCTCTGAAAGATCTGTTTTCCTTTCTTTTTCTTCGATTCTTGCTCCCATAAGCGGGAGGGGTTCCTCCTCCCGCTTCCCCATCCCTGCCGCCCAGGGCAAAGCCAGAAGAAACCTTTTTTTTTTTTTTTTTTTTTTTTTGCGGTACGCGGGCCTCTCACTGTTGTGGCCTCTCCCGTTGCGGAGCACAGGCTCCGGACGCGCAGGCTCAGCGGCCATGGCTCACGGGCCCAGCCGCTCCGCGGCATGTGGGATCTTCCCGGACCGGGGCACGAACCCGCGTCCCCTGCCTCGGCAGGCGGACTCCCAACCACTGCGCCACCAGGGAAGCCCCGTGTGAAACCCTTTTGCTTTGATTTGTTGGCACTCTGCTCCCTTGCTGTCTGGGTCCAGGCTGCTGGTCCAGCGGCTGCACTTCACTCCGTTTGCCTTGTTGAAGTTCCAATCGTTCTGTACACCCTGTATTTTCTTGGGATGATAGTCCTGGTGGCACAAAACAATCAGGGACTTAAATCTCGTGAAGCTCCTGCTTCAGGTCACAGAGCATCTCTCTCCCTCCCTCTGTGGCTCTTTTCTTCTTTGCCCGTTTGCTTTGCATGTGGCCCAGGATGCAGAGGGGGCAGACTTTGTCCTGGGAGTTTCCAGCCCAGATCCAGCTCTAAGGAGGGATGTTTCACCCCAGACAAGGTCCAGCAGGCATCTCCTGGGCCTCTTGGGGTCTGTTACAGCTCCAGGGAGTCTTAAGTAATTAAGTCGGTAATTCAGAAAGCTTTGAAGGCTTGTGGATAGCTTTTTTCCCTGTCCTTTGTCTTTTGTTTAAAACTTAAAAGTAAAATCTAACTAAATAGCGCTTGAATGCATCCTCCTAAAATCTTACGGCTAAGGCTCGAGGGTTCACGGACTACCCGCAATTCCAACCCCTTTCCCTAAATGAACTTCGTTTTATCCTTTTATTTTTTTCATCCAGGGCTTTGTATCTACCTTCATACACAGATATGTGGCTGCAGACAACAAAGGATTTTGTTTTATACGTGGCTGTGTGTGAAAACAAAGGGTACTGTGCTGTGTATCACATTCTTTACAGCCAATACTATGTCTCAGAGGCTTTTTCATACCTGTGAGAATAGAGCTGCCTTGTCCATTTTTTAAAAAACTGCTCTTCAGTAGTCTGTGGTAGGCTATTCCATAGTTTATTTCTCTACTGGTGAATATTTAGGTGGTTTCCATTTCTTTCTTTCTTTTCTCTCTCTCTCTCTCTCTCTCTCTCTCTCTCTCTCTCTCTTTTTTCTACTACCATGAATCTTGTAAAGCTCCACCTGGTTTAGAGGTGAAAAGTGGGTTCTAGATCATGTGCCAAAAGGTGTAGGGGCTGTTAGAGTGAAACTGGTGATCAGTCCATAGTCTGTTAGCTTCCTGGGGCTGCCATGAAGCATTACCACCAACTGCATGGCTTAACACAACAGGGGTGGATTCTCTCATAGTTCCGGAAGCCAGAGCTCCAAAAACAAGGTCTCAGCAGGACGCTTCTGCCTCTGATGACTTGAAGATTCTAGGTTCTCCCTTGCCTTCCAGCTTCAGGTGGCCCCAGGCATTCCTTAGCTTGTGGCCACATCGCTCCCATCTCAGCCTCTGTCATCACAGGGCTGTGTGTGTGTCTGCATCTCTGCGTCTCCCCTCCTCAACAGTACACTGGGCGTTGAATTTAAGCATCCAGTATAACCTCATCTTAACGAATCACATCTGCACAGACCCTTTTTCCAAATGAGGTCACATTCTGAGATTCCAGTGGACATGAATTTTGGCGGGGGGACACACTCTTTAACCTACTACAGGGGTTAGAAGCGGGGAGGGGCTACACAGAGGCCACCGACTTGCCAGCTGAGATCTGGGTGGTATTTGGGGCAGCCCCGTCCTGCACCTTCAACATCTCCAGTGCGATTGGATGTTGTGGAAAATGACTCTTAAAGGCTATTAGGTCTTTAGTCATTAACTCAGCTACAAAGCCTTCACATTCTGTAGTGTTGATTAGACTCCATTTACCAGGAAAAGAAAGAGATTCCAATGCCTCTGAAAGGTATGTTTGTGGAACCCTGACTTCAAAAGTCCATCCAGATGACCTGCGTCCCTCTTCTTCCACCAAAGCTAGTGAGTTGGTATAATTACTTGTTGGAGATTGCATACAACACCTTGCTGTAGGCATCCAGAGTAAACCTGATTCAGCTCTGTCTTTGAGGCTTTTCTTATATATAAAAAGGAGCCAGGTGGTCTGCAAACAGCCGTTCCCTTGCCTATATAGTCAGAGTTTCACCTGATTGATCCAACCTGTTCACAGCTGAAAGGAGCAATTTTAGATTGTCCGGGAGAAGGTATGTCCAGTGGACATACTTTACAAATGACCAGAAATAACCATCTTGGTTAGATTGAAGCCACACACTTTGTAAGTGCCACCATAGGCACCTGTCAAAGTGCGGGATACAGGTCAACTCCCCACAGCCGAGCGTATCCTGGCACGTGATGCCAGTGAGCATATTCAGTGAACCTATCGCCGCAGTGGTCCCATAGCTGGATGTAGCTGTTCTGTCATTTCCTAACTTACTTAAAAATAACAGTATAAAAAGGATTGCCCTTGGAGAGTGAACTGGAGTCAGCTAAGTGGAAAAGGAGAAGGAAAAAACCCATTAAGATGTTTGGTTCCATTGACCCGTGTCTTTCTGGCAAACCTTGGCTGACATATAATATCTGAAGATGAACGGGAAAAACAGACCCAAGAAGCAAGGCTAGGAATGAAACTGGTGGCTGTCAGTTGAAGGAACAAAGTGACGGAAGTCTGGGTGTTTCTGTTACAGTCATGTGACATGACAGATTTCCAAGGCTCTGTCAGTACCATGAATATTTATGACCTATCTATCTCACCAAAAACCTCCATCAGGCGGCACATTCAGCAAAGACCCCTGCTCGGGAATTTTTCTGTTTTGTTGGGTGATGAGCCCTGAATGACAAAATTGAGATCAATTATACGAAGGGTTTGTGCTTCTGTTTAACACAGAGGCTGTATTCTGAAGAAATAAATTTCTTTTTGAAAAAAAAAATCTCTTTTACTGTTGGCGGGTGAACTGGATTATTTGTCACAAGATGGAGTTGCCCATATGCAAGTGTTTCTGGGTACTGGCCTCCAGGGGCCTCCTCTGAGACTCAGGTTCCTATTTTGTTTGCTTGTTTGTTTGTTTGTTTGTTTTAAACATCTTTATTGGAGTATAATTGCTTTACAATGGTGTGCTAGTTTCTGCTTTATAACAAAGTGAATCAGTTATACATATACACATGTTCCCATATTTCTTCCCTCTTGTGTCTCCCTCCCTCCCACCCTCCCTATCCCACTCCTCTAGGTGGTCACATAGCACCGAGCTGATCTCCCTGTGCTATGCGGCTGCTTCCCACTAGCTATCTATTTTACGTTTGGTCGTGTATATATATATATGTCCATGCCACTCCCTCACTTTGTCCCAGCTTACACTTCCCCCTCCCCATGTCCTCAAGTCCATTCTCTAGTAGGTCTGCGTCTTTATTCCCGTCCTGCCCCTAGGTTCTTCATGACCTTTTTTTTTTTTTAGACTCCATATATACGTGTTAGCATACGGTATTTGTTTTTCTCTTTCTGACTTACTTCACTCTGTATGACAGACTCTAGGGCCATCCATGAGGTTCCTGTTTGAAATGACAAACCAGAGTCCTGGCAAACGAGAGGACTGTGCCCAGCTGTGTGCTGGCCAGTGAAGGGACACCCCCTTCTCCACAGCTGGGGAAGTGTGGAGGCGTGTGTGCTTAAGAGACCTCAGGCTGCCACAGCTCGGATCTAACCTGCCATTTACTTAAACTTTGTGATCTGAGCCGGCCTTTGGAGCCTCAGTCATCCTATCTGCAAAAGGGGTATGTAATATAATTCCTACTAGGACAACCTCAACAGGTTACTTGGAGGATTAAATGAGGCAACATTATATGTGCAGTTCTTGTTACAAAGTAAGAATATGATAGATGTCATCAACTTCTTTTTATTAGTAACCCAGCATGCTTAAATGGGAGACATTTAAGAATAGTGGTGAAACTAAAAATATTTCCTAACAGGGTGGCATGGTCACTGACCTCACATGACCCATGGGACTAGATGCAGCTTGTAAGTAATTGTCAAAGTCCCTCCCCTTCCCCCAGGGCACACCAGCTGTACATCGGCCCCGCAAGTTAACGTTCAATGCTTTTTTTTTTTGTTTTTTGCATAGCTTATCGCAGAGTCCAGCACATCTTTTTCTAAATAACTTTAATTTTGCAAACTGCCAAGATGGCGTTTTTGATTGGCTTGAACTCTTTTTCCGAGGAGAGGGGACCGCAGGCGACAGTCCCCGGGGTTCCCACTAGATGGCGCTCACAGACCGACCAGCTCGTGGCCGCGCTGGGCCTGCGCTCCCCTCCCCCAGAAGGCTCCCGAACACACCTGCCCCCCGGGCCCAGTCTTCTCCCCAGTCAGCTGACTGCTTCATCCAGCCCTTTGCTCACTTGCGAGTCCCGGTCGCGTCAAGTGTGAGAAATGAAGGCCCCTCCTGCACTCAGCACAGCACCTGAGACGCACCTGGCCCGCACCTGGCCCGCACCTGGCCCGCGGCCTCCGGCCCCTTGGACAGGTGCTGCTTCTCCGCCAGCATCACCGCCCGCCCTGCGGCTGGATGGAGCCTGCGAGTGGCTGCTTTTCTCGAAAGGCTTTACCATTTTAATTTGAAATAATACATATTCATTATAAAAAGGTTAAACATAATTAAAAAAAAAAGCCCAAATCCCAACATCCCCCATATGACATTAGTTATATTGGAGAATCATCATTCTGGGCAGTCTACATCCATGAATCCACAGCGAGAGGAGTGGCTGGCTGGATAAGTAGACCGTGGTTGGACGCCATATTTTATAGCAATGAAATCCTACTCTAAAGCTGTATTTTATTCGTGAAGGTGTTAAATTCCTTTTTATTTATAAAGAGGACAAAGAATCCAAAGTAGAGTTGTCATATTTCATAAAAGAAATGAGCAAAAATAGAAAAATTAGCTGACAAGAAGAGATTTTGATTTTTAAAATACCTTGGTAAATTTAAGAAAGAAAAGTTTGTAGAAAAAATCATACCAAGGTTTGGAACGATTATTATTATTACTATTATTCTTATTACTTTCACTATAGCTGCTATTGTTGCCTCCACGTCCATCGCCACACCGTCTCTATTTCTTCCATGACACAATTTTAGCCGGTGATGGCGGCTCCTTGATTTGAAAGTAGAAGAAACGGCACGCTGAGATTTCTTGCCATTTCCCCCATCCGGATATTTATTGGTTTTGCAAGTTTTACATTGTTAAAGTCTGTAACGTCGATACCCTCCGTGGAGCCTAGTTGCTACATTCCTTCATTGTCAACTCTCTGACTATGGGAAGCCGGTCTTGCTTGCTTCATCTGCTTCATCGGTTACCCCCCAGCCATCTGCTGCTTTCCATCCTCAGAGACGGTGCATGTCTTTTATCTGCCGATGGCCCTTTCTTGTTGTCGTTGGGGGATTACATTTTAATGCCTTTATTCCCACTGTAATGCGATCTAGAGGATAAATGAGGTTAGTCCAGTGGTTCATCCACCATAATCCCAACCTTCTTTAGAAACTGTAGCGTGCGGTTCCGGTTTAAGGGGTAGGTTGTCGGTCATTCCTTCACACACCTGCCTGTGTGCCAGGCACGGGGGTGGGAGCCAGGACGGATGAAGGACACAGTTCTTGGCATCAGTGATGTCAAAAGGACTTTGTGCCCCGGAACAGAATTGTGTGTGTGTGTGTGTGTGTGTGTGTGTGTGGAATTGCTTTAAAGAAGGATGAAGTAAACCAAGGACGACCCTGCCACGCCCTCCACGGGGGGGGGGGTGATGTGCTGCCGCTTGGGGGGGTGATGCGCTGCCGCTTGGGGGGGGTGATGCACTGGCACTCAGTGGGTTGGGTGATGATGCGCCGCCACTCGGGGCGGTCACACGTCAGAGCTGAAGCGAAGCTGCTGGTAATGGGAGGCATCGTCCCCAGGGAGGAGGCCATCAGTCCGCATCTCCCAGGTGAAAAGGGTAAAGGGCCAGGGAAACAGCAGGAGATGCAGCACATGGCCAGGTCCCCCTCCCGGCGGCTCCACAGGGTTCTTATTTTTGGAATCCTAAGCCTCCTGAGGACAGGCACACAGTCACACGTTTATAAAACGCCATGGTGCCTGCAGTGCTGCAGATACCACAGGTCACCGGGCTTAACATCAGCTTCTCCAGGACCAGGTTCACATGTGGATTGGTGGGTGGTGGGTGTGAGAGCAAAGAGTAAGGATGGAGACAGGAGAACAGGTTCATTCCCCTCATCTCCCTAGTCCTAATCTCCAAAATGCATTGCGATTGGATTTGAACAAGTTGGGTCATGATTTTTATATCTGAAGGAAAGACCCTCACATCAGTGGATAAGGTACATGTGATAGAACCCAGAGAGGAAAATTCCAAACAAGGCAAAAAAAAAAAAAAACCCAAAGCAGGATCTCTAACAGACGCCTGCACTCCCATGTCCATTGCGGCAGTATTCACAGTAGCTAAGACTGGAAGCAGTCTAAAGGTCTCTCGACAGATGAATGGATAAAGTGGTGGAGACATCCAGTGGAATATTACACAGCCTTAAAAAAAGAAGGAAATCCTGTCCTATGCAATGACAAGGATGAACCAGGAGGACATGGTGCTAAGTGAAATAAGCCAGTCACAGAATACTGTATGATCTCACTTAACTGTGGAATCTAAAATATCCAACCTTGTAGAAGCAGAGAGTAGAATGGGGCTGGAGGGAGGAGTAAATGGGATGTTGCTATTTAACAGGTGTACAATTTCAGTTATGCAAGAGGAATACGTTCTAAAGATCTGCCGTACAGTTACTGCAATGGTCCAGGCAGAACAGGACGGGGCTTACACTGGGAAGGACGCTGAGACATTATCAAGGAGTGGAATTGCAAGTGTGCTTTTTTTTGTTTTGGTTTGTTTTTTGTTTTTTGTTTTTGCGGTACGTGGACCTCTCACCATTGTGGCCTCTCCCGCCACAGAGCAGAGGCTCTGGACGCACAGGCTCAGCAGCCATGGCTCACGGGCCCAGCCGCTCCGCGGCATGTGGGATCTTCCCGGGCCGGGGCACGAACCCACGTCCCCTGCATCGGCAGGCGGACTCTCAACCACTGCGCCACCAGGGAAGCCCGCAAGTGTGCTTTTTGATGGAGAGCCTTCGAGCTGGTTCCTTTTCTTGCCCTGCAAGAAAACCATTTGAGGATTCTGGATTTCATTATGAATTAGGAATAAAGTATTGATAATCAGCTACATTTGTTGTTACCAGAGATCCCCTGTAAATTTGCCTCTATGTAATAGGAAATGATTAGCATGAAGGAAGTTTCTAAGAATAGATGATTGGATATCAGCTACGTTTGAAAGTGTCACTGCATGAGGCAGACTTTGTCTGCTGTTGTGATGTGTTGTTTATCATCGTGGAGATACGTTGTGCTTCTTGTGACAATAAGCAATGTGTTGCAACAGCTGCCAGGTGTTTACGGGTTAATGTCTGAGATTAATGAAGGCTGTTGGTTCCCCGGGAGTCTGCCTTCCTGGCTCTGTGGACGCACCCACACTCTGAGGTCTCCGCCTGCCTTTCAGGTCCTGCTGTGTGTCAAGGTGTTCTGGGAGAGGGTGCTTATTCATGGCACAGGCATCAGAGGTGGGAGCAAATTGTGCTTGTTCCTGCCCAACTGAGGCAGGAAGGTTGGAAACAGGTCAGCAGCGCCCTCCTTGGCAATGGATTTCAGCGCTCTCTGTTCAGTGCCACATGGCAGAGAGCTTCTATAATCTCTCAGGAACACTTGGTCCCTCTATTCTCTTGATCTAAAGATCACAGATATGATGGAAGGTCTTCAGCACTCCCTGAGAGACACATTTTATTTTTTAGTTCATTCCTCTTTTGCTATTTTCCTTAACATCTCTGTTTTTGTTTCCCTTCTTGAAAATTTAGATTCTGCTAAAACGAACTATTGTAACCATTTAGCAAACCTTTTCAGATAGGTTCATATTTCCCTGATCACAGATTTAGAACACCCAGAATAGGGAAAGTTAACGCCATAGAGTATTGTATTGTTGTATTAGGATATGGAGGGAATTCCAGAGTACAAATGCTCCCGAACCTTCAAGAACATTTAACAAGCACTGTGCCAGTTGTCATTTTATTGCCTGTCAGCTCCTACTCTGCCCTCTCTTCCTCCTGTGGGATCTTGGAGCTGGACCCTGCAAACATTTTTTTCCCTTTGTCAGCTGGAGCACTATTGGAGTTGTCCAGCAGAGGCCGCTGGAGAGACAGGGCAAGATGTAGCAGGGGCCAGGGTTTTCTAACTGACTTCAGTAGGGTCTTGTTTTTGTCCCCTGTGGCACAGCTCCCAACAACATGCAAAGACACTGTGGTGCTCATTGTTCAGTGAGTTTCACTGGGCCACAGGTGGGTGACTTCTTGCTCACCTGCTGGGGACCAGCTTGCCCGTGGCACCCAGCGTACTCTCCATCAGCAGTGGGCTGCAGCCACATCCTCTGCAGTGAGTCTGAATCTCAGCCTTGGGGAGAGGATGCTCTTCATGTTTTATCCTTTCTTGGGCACTCTCCTCCAGCCCTAGAGCTGGTCACTGGGGCTCACATTTGCCATTCTTAGATTCTCTAGACTTCTTTTCTTCTCTTGTAGTTACCCACCTTTCATTAGTTGGAAATTCCCATCTTAATTTTTTCCTGATCAAATGACTGGTGTGGTTTCCGTCTCCTGACTGGACCCTTAACAGATATATTACCATATATGGTTATGTATTAACATCAAGAGACATTAGTGGTTATTCCCCATAACCAATTCTGATTTGACTGATCATGTTTAAATATGTTTCCCCAGGATCCCTTCAGGCTAGCTTTTCAGTGAAGGAAAGCATACTTTTCTTTAAGCTTACTAGAGTATTACAGACACTGAAAAGTAATCACACCATTTCTTTTCTGAACACTTGATGGTTTAGACTGGAGATTCTTACTCTTTAGTTCCAGAATCATGTGGGGAACTAGTTTTTTTTTTTAAGTAATATATGTTTAATCAAATGCCTATAAAACATAACATTTATGTCAACTAGTCACTTGCAACTCAACTCAGTAGGGGAGCTAGTTTAAAATGTGGATTCCTACGCCTCACATCTAGAGGCTGAGTACTCTGATTTACCATTAAATGGCCTTTTCTGTGTATATTTTTCACACTTAATCCTTACAACCATCCTGTTAAATGCCTTGATTTCATTTTACTGCTTTATGGCTCAGAGAAGTATCTTGTAGGCAGATGAGGGGTTGGTTTGGGGCAGAAACCAAGCCCAGGGCTTTTGATCTCAGACCCCATTTCCTTTCCACTACACTGCTTTTCTAGCACAGAATGAAACCTCTTTTCTGTTTCTTTCATACACAGGATGAGGAAGTCGAGTCAGGCAAATAATTTCATTTTTCAAAATATTTTTTTCTCATCGAAGAGAATTTGTGAAAGAGACATTTGTAAAGAAGAAAATAAAAGTCATCTTTTTTTTCCACTCCCTAGAGGCACATTGTGCTACGTGTAATTCCAGTTTCTTTTCTGTGCATCTATCTTGTCTTTAACAAGAGATGACCATATTTTACTTTTTACCCTTTTGGGTTTTTTTTTTTGTTTTATAGTCGGACTGGTTTGCTACCGTTGCATGATAAAGTTCCATAGAATTCAGCTTAAAGCCACAGTCATTTAGGGTCACTCATGCAGTGGCTGGGCAGCTGAGGCAGCTGGGCCAGTGGCGGGGAGTTCAGCCGGGGTGGTCGCATGGGGTGCCTCTGGCTCTCATCCTTCTCCTGGGACCAGCCTGGGCCTGTTCTTTTCATGGCCACGGTGGACATAGAAGAAGGCAAGCAGACTCAGCCATAAAAAAGAATGAATAATACCATATGCAGTAACATGGGTGGACCTAGAGATGATCATACTAAGTGAAGTCAGTCAGACAGAGAAAGACAAATACCCTATGATAGCACTTATATGTGGAATCTAAAATATGACACAAATGAACTTATCTATGAGGCAGAAACAGACTCACAGACATAGAGAACAGACTTGTGGTTGCCAAGGGGGAGGGGGCATTGGGGGGATAGATTCGGAGTTTGGGGTCAGCAGATGCAAACTAGTATATACAGAATGGATAAACAACAAGGTCCTCCTGTAGAGCACAGGGAACTATATTCAGTCTCCTGTGATAAACCATCATGGAAAAGAATATGGAAAAGAATCTGTATGTATGTATAACTGAATCACTTTGCTGTACAGCAGAAATTAATACAACATTGATTGTAAATCAACTGTACTTCAATAGAATAAATTAAAAAAAAAAAAAGGCAAGCAGAAATGCATGCAGCGCCCTGCAGCCTGGGCTGAGAACAGGAACACTGCTTCTTTGGCCTCCTCGCCACAAGACGACAAGTGATTTTCTTTCTCTGCATCTCACCCCAGCCTCCTATATGCAAAGGAGAAAAACCCTCTCACTTTCTCCTGAATTCCTCTCCGTAATAGCTCCTGTCACTTTGCGTTATCTATTTATACTCAAGCTCATTTAAAACACCATCTGATAAAATAACCTGTATAATTTTCTTCACAGTTGACTATGCGGAAAAAATAATCATTATGTTATTAGATCGTGGCACTCTATTTGATGCGGGCTCTAAGCTCCCACTGAAAGTGTTGCATAGCTTAAACTTCCCACAGAAATGGAAATGAAGAGGAGAATCCAGCCTGGGTGAACGCAGGCGCCTGGGACTCTGGAGGTTCACGGGTCTCCCTGCGGTGGGGGAACTGGATTTTTTTCCTCAGCAGAGGTGGAAAGAGGGGACCTGTGGGCTGAGGCTTGATGTGGGTAAATGTGGCCCTGCCCTTTGCCTGGCTCCTTTTTTTTAACCACTTCCTGTTGTCAGCATGTTTTCAAGCTCTAGTCCAGACAGAACAGTGTAACTGGGCCCCTGAGAGTCCTTGTGTGATGTAATCCCATTGCAAGAAAACCGAAAGTCACACATCCAAAACCCACCTCGTCACTCTCCCAGGCCCTTCCTTGGGTCCTTAGAGGCCCCACCAGATGGGTCCCCTTTCCTTTTCTCAGCTCCCTTTTCTTAGAATGTCACTATTTTATTTCTCTATAAGGTTCCCTGTACCTGTTTCTTGGACAAAGGTTTAACCTCAGGATGTAGGTAAACTTCTAGATCAGTAGCTTCACTGCTTCATTTCATTTCCTCTTATTTGAAATCCCTTTCTGTGGCTTTAGAGTCTGAACTGTATCCATCGATGGAAATATCCGAATATTTCCTGGGGGGTGAAGGGTACACTACTGTGTGAGAGGTAAGGAGAGGAGCACGCGGTGATCCCGGCTGCAGAAGAGAATTCAAGCTCCGCTCCTGCCGAGCGGCCTTCCAGCCTGAGCGTGCTCAAGACTGCCAAGTAAGGTTGTCCAGGTTGTGCACTGCTCATGGGCATGGCCACGGCCATGTCAGCCACACTCCGGACATTGCAGAGTTGGGAATTAAGTAGGACAGTTGTATAGCAGATGGCAATAAACTGCCTCATTCTAACAAAATTGGTATATTATGACAATCTTCTGCGGGATGGAAGAGGCACCATTTTCTAATTTGCAATAAGCTAACAATAGCTTTTCTGAATAGAATTTTTTTTCGGGAACGTATTATTTCCTGCAGTGATCCAGAGTCATCATTCATTCAACACTTACCAAATATTAAATGAACACCTACTATATGCCAGTCCCAGGGCGAGGCCCGTGGGATGCAGTGGATTGTGAAAGGAACAAAAAGCCTAGTCCCTCCGTTCTAACTGGGAAGTCACCTGTGAAACAACCAAGGACACGCTTGGTTATGTGATCCCAATTGTAGGAGGTGCTAGAATGGGCAAGTCTGGGGTGCTATGAGAGCAGAGGGTGGGGAGTGAGCAGATTTGCTGAGGGCCCCGGGGAAGCTCTGAAGGCTGATGAGGACCATGGTGGCAGGTGAGGTTGGACAGTGTCGGGGAGGGGGTCTGAAGGAAGAAAGCTGTGAAGACTTAGGGTTTCCTGGAGACACTACAGAGCAGGTATGATGGGTTTACACAGTGCACGAACACCGTGTTCAGTAAAACCGAACGACATCGGGAGAAAACGCTTTCCTTTAATTCTCTTTCAACCTTTTGACTAGGTCAAGAACGAAGTCTCTCTTGGGTTCTACTGTTTTTAACAATTCGTAAACATTTACTCATGTTTACTAGCAAACTAGTGAGCCTTTTGCCAAAGCCTTGGACAGGCAACAGCATCCAAATATCATTTAATAATAGTGCTTTAATTACAGGTAGCCCTGGCTTTGCATGGTGGTGTCAGACCACGTCAATGACCCTGCAGACCAAAACCGTGCAAAGCAATCCTACTAATCAATGGGAAAAATTGTGTTTGTTTTGTGACCTTAAAGAAGTTTTGTCAGAACATTAAAACCTCTCTCACTGTTGATTATAAAATGTATAGGGAAATGAAAAAAACCAGTAAAACTAATATTGATTTGGAAAAATTGTAATTTAAAGCAGTAGCAACATTGAGAAAGTATTTTATTTCCTTATATAAAACTTATCAAGAACATTTTGAACAGTGTTTATCTTCTACTCATTGTTTAACTTACGATAGGAAGTGAGTACCTTTTCCATGGTTTGGCAGACTGTCACACTCTTTAGATCTAGAATCAGCTTCTCACATTTTATCCTTTGCACTTTCAATGTCGTGAAAGATTTCTGAGGATTTCTTTAATGTGGGATTGGTTGGCTGGTGTCACTTCTTCTGGGACATCTTTGGTGTCTTTATTATGACCACTTTTTTTTTTTCATTTATGTTGATGAGTTCACCTTTGTTAAGTTTCTGTAACTCCATAGCTGTAGTCTCTGGACTCTGATAGTGTCAACATTTGCTCCACCAGCCAGCTATTTCTGCGATGACTCCATCCACATTTAATTTTAATTTTACTTTCAGCATCATCGCTATTCATTTCTTTGCTGCATCTTCAACTCTGTTGGCCTATCCCACCATTCGATGATCCATTTTGGCAGGTGGTCTTATCACTGAGAGACAAGGAGACAACACACTTCCATACTTTGCTGTCTGGGTGTGAACTGAATAACAGATGCACAGTTATCAGTCACCAACAGACTGTGAAGTAATTGATGTGATTGGTCACTCATAATGACACCCATCTCTTTAGTCACATAGTAATTTGTGGGCTGAAGAGCTAGCAAATGTGAAGAGCTAGCTAGAAGTTTGTACTTTATATATTTACTTGAAGTTTGTACTTTAGATATTTTAGTGAATAGAGTAGATCTTGGTAGCTGAAAATTGAACTGTGCTGTAGGGGAGATTTGTGTTATTTAACAGAATTGTGGTAACTGACATCTGTGCATGGCAGAACTTTGCAAAGCAAGGACTGCCTGTATATTTAGGGGTTTTTTGTTATTAAGATACAGTGGAGGGCTTACCTGGTGGCGCAGTGGTTGAGAGTCCGCCTGCCGATGCAGGGGACACGGGTTCGTGCCCCGGTCTGGGAAGATCCCACATGCCGTGGATCGGCTGGGCCTGTGAGCCATGGCCGCTGAGCCTGCGCGTCCGGAGCCTGTCTGTGCTCCGCAGCGGGAGGGGCCGCAGCGGTGAGGGGCCCGCGTACCGAAAAAAAAAAAAAAGATATAGTGGATGTACAATATTATATGTTTCAGGTGTACAACATAGTGATTCACAATTTTTAAATGTTATATTCCTGTTCTGAATATTTAGTTTTAAGTTTCTTTTTATTTGTGGTAAGTAATGCTGACCCTTCCCATGTATGCTACAGAAAATGTCTTTTAACAAGTACCATATGACATCACTTATATGTGGAATCTAAAATATGACAGAAATGGACTTATCTATGAAACAGAAACAGACTCACAGACATAGAGAACAGATTTGTGGTTGCTGGGGGGAGGGAAGTGAGGGAGGGATGGACTGGAAGTTTGGGATTAGCAGATGCAAACTAGTATCTACAGGATGGATAAACAGCAAGGTCCTACTGTAGAGCACAGGGAACTTTACTCAGTATCCTGTGGTAAACCATAATGGAAAAGAATATGAAAAAGAATATATATATGTATATAACTGAATCACTTTGCCATATACCAGAAACGAACACAACATTGTAGATCAACTATACTTCAATAAAATAAATTTAAAAAAAAAAGAAAGAAAGAAAACGTCTTTTAGGGACTTCCCTGGTGGTCCAGTGGGTAAGTCTCCACGCTCTCAATGCAGGGGGCCCGGGTTCGATCCCTGGTCAGGGAACTGGATCCCGCATGCGACCCACAACTAAGAGTTTGCATGCCACAACTAAGAGTCCGCATGCCCCAACTGAAAAAAAAAAAAAAAGAAAAAAGATCCTGCATGATGCAATTAAGACCTGGCACAGCCTAAATAAATATTTTTTAAAAAGTCTTTTACAAATATGTATGTTTAAGTATCTAAGTAAAATCCTGTAAAATGTGAATTGATTCAAAGAAATACTGGTTATGGCCCATGATTATGGCAAACGTTTTGAGGCCCATGCATGAAGGACTATAGTTTGGGAAATGCTGCTTGGGTACCAGTGGCTGAACACAGGAGTGGCTGTGGTCCCTAAGGAAATGTCCTAAGGAAATGTCTCATGGAGTATAGGTGGCTTTCTCTACTCTCTTCCCCCAAAGACTGCCTACGGGGCTGTCCTGGGCAAATCTAGCTATTGGTTCCCATCATCACTTCCTCCAATTTGCCTGATCTAAGTATTCAGCCCCACAGCGAAATATAGGATTATTTTATGCACATTTCTTTGTAAAATCATGACATATCTCTAGGCTGATATATAGAGACCCCAAACATTTTTTCTTCCTAAGTAGCCACATAATATTTCATAGGACGAGCATAATTTATTTAATCAGTCTTCTTTTGTTACACGAAAGAAGGGATTGTTTTTCCTCCCTCCCTCCCCCTCCCTTCCCTCCTTCCTTCCTTCCTTCCTCCCTCCCTCCCTCCTTCCCTCTCTCTCTCTCCTCCTTCCTTCCTTCCTTTCTTTCTCTCCTCCTTTCATTTTTTGCACTACAAACAGTCACGGAACAAATAACTTTTATACAGATCCTTATTACTGGGATTGCTGGATCAAAGAACTGTGGATTATTCATTATAAGTGATATTTCCAGGCTCATATTCCCATCAGCAGCATATGAAAGGGTCCATTGTGTCTCTTCTTTGTCAGCACAGTATATTTTCATTCTTGACAATGTTGGCAACATGACTGGGGGGTGGAGGAGTTGATTTCTTAGGCGTCTAGCAGGTTCAATGTTCTGTAGTTCTCCCTGGGAAATTCAGACATTGACATGTCAAGATGGGGTTGATTGTTTACCATTACAGAAAGTTTCTTTCCTTTGAAAAAGGATTTGGGCTTGGTTCCTTAAAAAGCCATTGTTTTGATCTTGTCAAACATTTGTCAACACATCCTTTGAAGCATGTAACTTAGTATCTGTGAAGAAAGAAGGGGTGCTTGAGAAGATTCCATATAATTGTGGAGCTATAACACATTGAGTTGAATTTTTATCCACCTAGGTCTTTTTGGGCCAGAGGAATCATTCCTGTCACAATTAGGGATTTCCCCTTTGAGCACTTCCATGGCCGAAGTCTCAGGGGAAGGAGGAGTGATAGTCTATTTCGCTATGACAAAAGGATGCATGCAGCTCTTGAAGAAAACAGGCATTTGAGATTTCTGTCTGCAACCTTTATATCATCCTGCCGAGGTTATGGAGTCCAGTCTGTACACTTGGAATCCTCTTTATTTTAAAGGCTGTAAGCACTCAATAACAAAGCTTCAAAATACATAAAGCAAAAGTTTCTACAACTGAGAGGAGAAATAAATAAATAAATCTACAATTGTAGTTGGAGGTTTAAATAGTTCTCCCTCAGTAATTGCTAGAACAAGTAGGCAGAAATTCAGTAAGTTGGGTCTTTGAGAAAATAAGTCATTTATCTAAGTCCATTCAGGGAGTGGAAGGTCCAGCATTCCAGGTCAAGAAAGACCCCACAGTCTTCCCTGTACTACAGTATATACACATATACTGTATATGTAGAATATATCTACAGTGTACAGCCACACTGCAGATATATTCAATCCCTTACTAAAATAAGTAATAACAAAACTGCCTCAGTAGAAATATTTCCCTGGAAGATAGACGGCATAGGTTCCTGCTCTGAGAAGATTTCATAACCAGCTCTGAGACCTTGGGCAGTCCAGGTGCCCTCTTGGAGCCTCAGTTTCCTCCTCTGTGTGATGGGAATGGTCCTATCTTCCCTGCTTACCTCCCAGGGATGCTGTGGATCTCTCTCTCTCTCTCTCTTTTTTTAAAAAAATAAATTTATTTATTTATTTTTGGCTGCATTGGGTCTGCGTCGCTGCGAGCGGGCTTTCTCTTTGTCTTTCTCTAGTTGTGGCGAGTGGGGGCTACTCTTCGTTGTGGTGCACATGCTTCTCATTTTGGTGGCTTCTCTTTGTTGCTGAGCATGGGCTCCAGGTGTGCAGGCTCAGCAGTTGTGGCTCGCGGGCTCTAGAGCGCAGGCTCAGTAGTTCTGGCGCACGGGCTTAGTTGCTCCCCGGCATGTGGGATATTCCCGGACCACGGCTCGAACCCGTGTCTCCTGCATTGGTAGGCAGCTTCTTAACCACTGCACCACCAGGGATGTCCAACGCTGTGAATCTCTTGATATAAAGGTGGCGTGAATGGCATGGGTGCTGTGGAAGTGAAGTCACAATTACTTTCAGGGGAGGTAGGTGTCAAGTGTAATTAGGAGAAAAAATTGATTAGAGCTCACTGAGCACACACCATGGTGACCCCGGGTCTCTGTTATACACGGGAGTGTTCGTTTGGTCTCTAATTGAGACTGACGTCCTAAGCGACGATTGCTCTCTTAATTAGGCAGTCACTGGATTTAGGTCAGTACTGACTACATTGTTTCAGAGTCTACCTGCAAATCAGAGAAGCATCAGGGCATGTGGTGTCTCCATGTTTAAGGAGCCACTGAAAAGGACTTGCATTCCAGCCCTGCCAGCTTCTTAAACACAGCACGAGGAAGTCAGCCCCAACTCAGAAGCACGAAGTGAGGTTTAGAGCCGAGTCTGTAAAGCCTTTGGATCAGCCAGGAGGCTGCTGTTTACAAGTTACAGGAGCCTGATCTGATTGGACCAGCCAGGGTCACGTGCCAGTTCTTGAACCAATCGCTGGGGCAAGAGGGATGCCAGAGGCTGATTGGCTGTAGTCCTGAGTCCCAGAATGCATTTCTGGAGCAAGCAGTGGCATCCGCCCTGCGGGAGCAACAAGCGCTGAGAGGGGTCAGGGGTCAAGTTCCCAGGATGGAAGAGAATGAGGGCTGACGTGGGGCCAGTGCTTATCGGACCATAGGAGTCTGGGCATGGCCAGTGTCCCGCTTGCGGAAACAGTGTCACTCTGTCCTCTCTCTCTTTGGGGTTTTGATGGCCCTTGAAAAATAGTTTCCAAAATCCATTATGACATATCAGTGTAGACATTAGATTAACTCTGGGCTTCAGTGAACGTTAACGATCTAAATTACTGGGTTCAGTAACTGTCTCTTTGCTTCAGTCGTGCTTCACCTGCCTTCCCCAAATCAAAAACAACTCATTAATTGAAGTGTCAAGTAAAGGCATGGATTTTTTTCTTTGTCTAGTAATAGGATTAGCTCAAATCAAATACTGAAAACTGCTTGTCTGGGGCCTGTCTTTCAAAAGGAATTTAGAGGAATTTACATGAGGTGGCAAACCTGAAGGAAATCACTCCTGTGTAGCCATAAGCATGCTCATTTTCCTTTTCTGGAGGAGGAGGGTAGAGCCACCATGCAGCCCATCATCCACACTCCTTGGTAACCCCTACCTGCACGTGACCTGAGCAGGGTGCTGTAAAACAGTATCTCAGACCTTCCATCTGCTTAGACCTTGTGGCCCAGCCAGTGGCATGTTTTAGAGACATGTGTGTCATTGACCTCATCAGAGAGGAGAGAGTGGCTTCCCGGGGATGGCTAAATTCCCGGGGACACTACTCCTGTCTCTTAGAAATGGCCCAGCATTGTTTTCTGGGTCAATTTGAAAACAAAAATGAAGCTTTTTGACCTTCCAGGGTGTGTATACTGAATATGATGATTCCTATTTACAGATAAGGGGGTACGGGCAATAGGCAATTGCTTGTTTTGCAGTTTGAAAATTTTGTTATGAAATTTGTTATGAAAATGGAAGAGAAAACCACCCCACTAGTTCCCCCAAAGTAGTGAGGGATTTGTTAAAGAATAAGAAAGCTCGAGCTTTTCTCTCAATACAGGTGAAGGCCAGAGTTTTGTCGTTGTTTTCCTAGTAACATAAAGGTCAGGGCTGGTCACTTTGTGCCTTACTTTATACAGTCCTGGAAAACAAGCCAGGTAGTGGATTGAATGGTAACTCCCAAAAAGCGATGTCCGAGTTCTTACCCCCGGGTACCTGTGATTATGACCTTATTTGAAAATAGGGTCTTTGCATATGTAATTAAGTCAAGCATCTCAAGAAAAGATCATCCCAGCCCCTAAATTCAGAAACGGATGTCCTTATGGGGAAAAAAAGAGAAGGGGACTTCAGACACAGAGATACAGAGGAGAAACACAGAGCAGATGGCCGTGTGAAGACGGAGGCAAAGGTCAGAGTGATGTTACCACAAGCCAAGGGATGCTTGGAGCTGCTAGAAGCTAGAAGAGGTAAGGAAGGATCCCCCTAGAGCCCTTGGAGGGAGTGTGGCCCTGCCAGTACCTTGATTTCAGACTTCTGACTGCCAGGTCTGTGAGAGAATAAATTTCTGCTATTTCAAGTTACCAGGTTTGTGGTAATTTGTTATGGCAGCCCTAGAAAATGAATATAAGCCAACTATGTGCTTGAAGATTCCTGCAAAGAAAGGATGCAGTTGGATTTGATGTAACACAGCTGCAAAAACAAAAATAGGTTTGCAGCCAGCAGTTCCATTAATTTGAATCCTTGGGGGCACGATTTCACAAATGCTGGGGCAACACTGCAGAGTGACATTGGATTATAATAATATAGTCAACTTCTTACCTTATATATTAATACTTACATTTACTAAGGAAAAGATGGTGAATAATTTATCAAACAGATTGGAAGGATGGCTTTTATCCTGACATCACACATTTCCTCTTGTCAGGTTCAATGTGGAAAAAATAGAGGATAGGACGTAATTTTCATTGGGTTCTGAGTCTTGCTACCTTCTTTCAGCCTTTCTTAAGACAGAAATTCTAAAATGCTCTGAGCAAAAAAAGTGTGGTTGTTTTGGTTAGGTTTGCTTATGATGACAGGCAGCTTCTTCTTTAGACAGACTTCATGAAGATTTCTTAGTTAGATAAGCTCTTCTGAGGTGGGTTTCATTCTTGAAAGGAGAATGCTAGACCCAGGATTAAAGTGCCTACAAAACTCCTTGGGTTTTGTCTTTCTGAGGAGGTGATTTCCTGCTTTATCCCCCATGTCATCGGCACTTCTTACTACCCTGTATAGTCTATGTGAGTTCTGGTAAATACCAAATAAATCAGTATTTGTTAAGTTTGTTCAAACATCTTTAATGACTCCAGGCTAGTGCCAGACTCGGGGCGGTCAAAGCACACACCGAAGCACACCTAAGAGACAGGCCGCGCAAACTATGACAACGTGTGTGAAAAGGAGGCATTTATTTATAAGGTGCTATGGGGACATATTTGAGGAAGCAGTTAATTTTGACTGCGGGAATGTCATCTGGGAAGGCTTTGCATAGAGATAACACTTTAGTAGAGTCTTGAAAGATGAGTGGAGTTTTTCCATGAAAAAGAAAGACGAGGTAGGAGTAATAAAACCAATAACTAGCCTTCACTGAACACCTACAATGGGCCAGGCAGTGTTCCAAGTGTTTTAAATGCGTTACCTTAATTATCACTCATGGCTGCTTTCTGAGGCATAGGGAGTTATTGACTACCTTTTACAGAGGAGGAAATTGAGTCAGGGTGCGTTTCAGTGACTTTCCTAAGGGACACAGGGCAGACGGGGAGCAGGGGGTTAGGCTCCCCAGCCTAACTTGGAACCATTGCACCACACTGCCAGCTCTCTGGGCAGAAGGGGGCAATGTGGGAAAAGGGGAAGTTGGCAACCCGTGAGTCGTTAAGGAGAGTATATGAGTTTTATCCACCCAAGGACAGTATGTGACTCTTACCAGCTGCTGCACTGCAAGGAAGAGACTGGACCTTGAACTTTGGCTTCTTCACACAGTAGGATCAGCAGTGGACTGGCCATTAGTAAATGGACCACCTGAATCCTTTCTCCTTCCTTCCCTTTTCTTCTAACAACTGTTTATTGAATGGAAGATACTGGGGATGCAGTAATGAACAATCAGAAAATGAGATCTAGTTTTTTGTTAGGTTTACTGAGGGATATAATGTATGTCCAGTAAAATTTACCCATTTTATAGTTAGATGGGTTTTATGAGTAGGTGGATCACCACCATCACAACAAAGATATGGACCATATCCGTCAGCCCCCAAAGCTCCTCCTTGTCTCTTTGTAACCATTCTTCTCTCTAGCACGTCTTTGGTGACCACTGATCTACCTTCTATCGCTCGGGTCATGAGTGGAAACAGAAGCCCAGGAATTAAGCTTTGATGAGTGAGGTAGATCAAAAGCAAGTAAAGGAGTAGAAAATTTCCAAATTGTGGTCATTCCTATAAAATAACATAATGTGTAGAAATAATGCAAGGGAGAGAGGAATCAAAAAAGACCCTCCCTCTCAGTATTAATGAGCTAGAACATGCAAAGTGCTCAGCATTCTACTGGCATGGAGTGTTTTATGATTTTAATATTGATATTATTTTTTTTTAAACATCTTTATTGGAGTATAATTGCTTTACAACGGTGTGTTAGTTTCTGCTTTATAACAAAGTGAATCAGTTATACATATACGTATGTTCCCATATCTCTTCCCTCTTGCGTCTCCCTCCCACCCTCCCTATCCCACCCCTCTAGGTGGTCACAAAGCACCGAGCTGATCTCCCTGTGCTATGCGGCTGCTTCCCACTAGCTATCTATTTCACGTTTGGTAGTGTATATATGTCCATGCCACTCTCTCGCTTTGTCCCAGCTTACCCATCCCCCTCCTTATATCCTCAAGTCTATTCTCTAGTAGGTCTGTGTCTTTATTCCCATCTTAACCCTAGGTTCTTCATTCTTTTTTAGAATAAATTTATTTTTTTATTTACTTTTATTTATTTATTTATTTTTGGCTGCATTGGGTCTTCATTGCTGTGCTCAGGCTTTCTCTAGTTGGGGCGAGCGAGGGCTACTCTGCATTGTGGTGTGCAGGCTTCTCACTGCAATGGCTTCTCTTGTTGCAGAGCACGGGCTCTAGGTGCGCGGGCTTCAGTAGTTGTGGCACGCAGGCTCAGTAGTTGTGGCTCGTGGGTTCTAGAGCACAGGCTCAGTAGTTTTGGCACACGGGCTTAGTTGCTCTGCAGCATGTGGGATCTTCCCGGACCAGGGCTCAAACCCATGTCCCCTGCATTGGCAGGCGGATTCTTAACCACTGCGCCACCAGGGAAGCCCCATCATATTGATATTATTCTTAATAAGCAGAATAGCACAGTGGATAAGGGCACAGACTCTAGAGTGAGACTTTCTGGGTTTTAGTAATATGATTTCTAATGGTACAATGAGATATTTACTATATTAATCAAATATATAGTGATATAAATTCTGGTGTGTTTTTTTGTGCCTTCACATTCTCATCTGTGAAATGAGGATGATAAGAGTTCCTCCTCATAGATTCACTCTCAGAATTAAACAAACAAAACTGTGTAAGGTATACCTGTTATGGAGTCCAAGCTCCTACTGCTCACCACACGACAAATCAATAAATAGAGAGACAAATTGTTGGGGCAAGGACTAGAGACCTTGCTGGAAAGCCAGCAGACTGAGAAGACAGTGGACTAGTGTCCCAAAGAACCATCTTACCTGAGTTAGAATTCAGGCTTCTTTTATACTAAAAGAGCAGGTGGTGTGGTTGGTCGTTACAAATTTCTTGGTGTCAGACTCCTTTGTTCTTGCAGCTGTCCAAGTAAGTCAGGTCACAATGTATCTATAAAACTCCAATGGGGTAAATGTTATTCTCTGTCCTGCAACTTTTTATCTCTATATGAATGGGAAAGTGTTATACCTTTAAAGGTCAGAGCCTTGAGAATGGGCTTTCCTGTGTATTTTAGGCTAGAGGCAACATTCTTAACTCGTAGCAAAAGCAATAGAATACAAAGGTTAAAGTAAAAGGAACAGATTCCATATGGAGTCTGATTTGTTCTTCCCTGTTACATACATAGAGCCCACACATCGTAAGTATTCCACAGAGCCTGCTAATTTTTGTTGCTTTTCGATTACTTTCATGCCCAACAATGCCTTGAGCTGAACAAGCGTTTTTAGCTGTGTTGAGCTCTACTGGGAAGACTTGGTGGGCATGACTGTGTTGAGAACCCTGGTGGGTGCACCCCATTTCCAGGGGCATTTTGCCCACTGTCCCAGCATGTGACAATGATTCTCCGATCTGGGGCTGGGCGGAATCAGCTGCAGCTGAACGGGCCCAGGGTGCAAAGGTGGAGAGGGCTGGCCTGGGGCAGGTGAGTCCTTCAGCACATGCACTGAGCCACTTTGGTTCATTCATAGCGGAAAGCCCTGTGACTCACAAGCTCCAGGTCTTTTTTTCTCTCTTTCCTATTGCCTCTGTCCCTGTCTTGCTTCCTGCCAATCATGGCCTGCCTTCATTTCTTGACTCGCTGGCTCTCTGCCTTTCTCCTCCATTTGTCCGTGTCCCTGTGTCCTCTCACCCAATCTGTCTTTCTCTCTCTATCTCCCTGTCTGTTTCATTCTCTCTGTCTCTTTCTCTCTCTGTAGGGCCCTAAGTTCTCAGTGTTTCTTTCTCTCTCTTTTGGACCAGAAGCTCTTCCTCTCCCTCCCCTCCCCATCTCCCTCCCCATCTCCCTCTCCATCTCCCTCCCCATCTCCCTCTCCATCTCTCTCTCTCCCTCCCCATCTCTCTCTCTCCCTCCCCATCTCCCTCCCCATCTCTCTCTCTCCCTTCCCTTCTCCCTCCCCATCTCCCTCTCCATCTCCCTCCCCATCTCCCTCCCCTTCTCCCTCCCCATCTCCCTCCCCATCTCCCTCCCCTTCTCCCTCCCCATCTTCCCCTTCTCCCTCCCCTTCTCCCTCCCCATCTTCCCCTTCTCCCTCCCCTTCTCCCTCCCCATCTCCCTCCCCACCTCCCTCTCCATCTCTCTCTCACCCTCCCCATCTCCCTCCCTCTCCCTCCCTCTCTTCTCCATCCTTCCACACATGGGGTCTGACTTAAGCATTGAGAATCAGCCCAACGCCTCCAGCCAAGCGTCTAACCCGTCACTGCACTCACCAAAGCACCAGCCAGTTCACAGTCACTGTACAGGAGGGCTTATCCATATTAAAATAAAGTTATTATTGTGGGCTTGGGTTTCAACAGAGCTAAGCTTTTCCTCGGGAACAATTTCTCTCATTAGTGCCATCAGATCTCGTTTCGATTTTAATTGAACTGATGTCACTTGCTTGCTGAATCTCTGGCAACTGGAAGTTGTGTTAAATTTTAATTTACTTCAAGCTGGATGAGAAGGTGTCACCCCGCTTCCCCAGACAACAAAAAACACTATTTACAGGTTACAGTTGTAATTAAGGAAGTGCTAATAGTTAAGTAGAGGAATGAATTGGAGAAAACACGCATAATTATTATTCAGTGTTGGAGGTCCGAGGTGTGGAGAAACTGGACCCACCTGCATTGGGGGAAGCAGAGGAAACAGGAATGCCTGCGAGTGGCACTTAGTCTCTGTGCGTTCTGCCCCTCTGCCTCTCTGCCGTTCACGTTGCCTCTGTGGCTGTCTCTGTGTGTCTCAGCTTCTCGTGCTCTGTTCTTCTCTCTGCCCCCCCGTCTCACCCTGTCTCTGTCTGACTGGCTTTTTTCAAACTTGTGTGTTTTCTCTGTCTTCCCCTCTCTCTGTTTTGCTCTGTTCTAGAGCTGTGTGTTCTCAGTCTTTGACTCTCACATCACAGTCGGACGGCTTCAGCTACGTTTGAGATCTTACTGCATCCCAGGCAGTGCGGGGCTCACAGGAAGAAAAGAAACCTGGTCCCTGTCGCCATGGAATTCAGTCTCTTCATGGCTTTCATTGGCTTGGTCTCCATTTCCTGTAGAACCTCCCTCCCTACAGAGGGGTGTAGGGACTCACCCATGGATAGACTGTTGTGTCGACCCTGGAGATAAATTTGACTTTAAGGCCCATTGCACAACCATCTTTCCTGTGCGTGACCCCTAATCATGTCCATTAAGTAGCATTTTCCCCCTCGTGCTCTTAGTTACCCACAGTAATGAGCTTGCCCAGGGCACTGGTGATGCCTGATAGAAACTCCTTCTGAATAACTTCTGACTCTTCCCTCAAAGCTAAGATGTCTGGATAGTATTTTCACAGTGCTATCCTGTTTGAGATAACTTTCCTCGCGTTATTCAAGGATTCATAAAGAGCTGAGTTTTGAAATCACTTACTGCTTTGTGTATAATAAATGATCAGAATCCAAAAATAGCTATCCAGAGGGAAAGAACTGGGCTGACTGCAGAGTTATATAATCCAAACAGTGGGACTGAGAACCATTATTTCAGTTGGAGCCAACATCTTGCTTATCTCTGAGCGAAGTTTACTCTTGCAGATCCAGAACTTCACAGGCTTGGGGAGAGTCTGGAATGGAACATACCAGAAGCCACATGTGGTCATGGCTTGGGGCTTTGGGACTACTTGGCCATCTCTACTAAAATGTAATCCTCACCTTTGGAAAACATCTTTTTATAGGTTTTAAAATCAAAGCCTCTACAAATCTATCGTATCCTTAAAGCTTCTGAATGAGGCCAAGTAGATTGTTGGGTCCATTTTACAGGTGAGAGGCTGGGAGGAGAGCTAGCACGGCAGCCAGGGCAGTGGGCTTGGATTCACACCCTGGCTGGGCTGCTTAGCAGAAGAGTGATTCTGGCCAGATTAAGGAATCCTTTTCAGTTTTGGTTCCCCCGTTCGTAAAATGAGAATGAAAATAGTAATCCTTCAATAGGGATGTTTGAGGATTAAATGAGATTAGTAAAACCAATTAATATTTATCAAGACGTACCAGGCACTGTTCTATACTGCTTTTTTTGTTGTTAGATGTTAATTCTTATTATACTGTATTTATTATAATTATACATTATTAACAGGTAATGCATGTAAATCACTTAGCATGGTACCAGACACTTATCTAAGTGTTTAAGAAGATTAATTGTCATGAATTATGTTCAGTAGGGACTTACCATATCTTCTATCTTTGTTCATTTATTCATTGATTTGCTTTTATTGTAGGTTCCTTTGGTTCTTCATGTTATTTAAAAATTTCCCATGAATCTGAATAAATGCATTTGCCAAATACTTTCGCTGAAATTCCCCAAATGTTAACATTTTCTCTACACAAACACACATTATTACTGTTTTTATGAAATGTTTGAGAGTTGTACACACCATGATCCTTTATCTGTACATACTTCAGTGTGAGTTGCCCCCAGGCCCTTACATAAGTAGAGTGAAATTATCAAAATCAGGAAATTCATACTGGTACTAAGACTTACGTCATCCCCAGACCTTGTTCAAATTTCATCGATTGTCTCACCAACAGTCATGAAAGCCAAAGAAAAGTATTTTTTCCTGTTTGAGGATCTGATCTAGGATCACACACACCTTTGTTATGTCTCTTATTCCTCTTTAATCTGCAAGTTTCTCGGTCTTTGTCTTTCAGGCTATGATGTACTTGAAATGTACAGACCAACGCTTTTGTAGAATGCCCCATAATTTAGGTTTGTCTGATGTCTCTTCATTATCAGAGTCCATTTTTTTGTTGGGGGGGGTGATGGAGAGCACTTCAGAAAATGTTATATCCTCTTTTAGGACATAGGATGCCTCTTTATCCCATTACTAGTGACTTTATCTTTGATCACGTGGATAATGTGATGTATGCTAGCTTTCGGTACCATAAAGTTACTGTCTTTTCTCTTTGAAATTAATAAGTCTCTTGCACAGAGGTACACTGACGCTCTACAAATATCCTCCTTCTTATCATACTTTTAATCACTAGCAGCATCCATAATGACCCCTGCCTGAAACAATTATAGTAGTAAATGGTGGTTGCCAGATGATGGTATTCTAATTTCATCATTCTTTTTTACATTTATTAGTTGGAATTCTACCCTAAGAATGAAGTTTTCTTTCTCCTCTGTTTGTTTATATCAGTATGGACTCAGAAGCTTATTGCATATTACATATAATATATTATATATTTTATGTTATATTACTAGCACTTACAGTTATTTGTAGTGCTGTAAAGTTGTCCCAGGTTGGCCAGTGGGAGCTCCTTCAAGCTGTCTCCTGGGTCCTTTTGACATCTGTTCGAGCACTTTGTTACCTTCTGGGTCCACAATATATTTTAAGCTCTTTATATTGTACTTTCTGGCCCTCGGCCCTAGAATCAGCCATTTCTCTAAGGAGCTCTGTTTCCTTTCTTGGAGAATGGTGTTTAGAACTAAAATCTGGGTCTAGGTGTGCTGATTACTAAGGCACCATTGTCTGTATCTAAGCCCTCTCAGCGAACGGAACTAGGAAAAGCATATACATACACACACACACACACACACCTACATTTACACACATATAAACATGCCTACACCCACCTTCCCCCAGGAGTTGCTGGTGTTTCTAATTCGAACTCATGACCACAGAGTGCACTCTTCTTTCCATTTTTAAACTCACTTCTCTAGCAGTGAGAAACCCTGGCTCTCATTAACCAACATATATTGTTTGCCCCATCCTAGAACACACTAAAGTAGTTTTGGAATTGCTAACCCATACTGCTGTGGAAAACAAACCTAAATAGAATTCAATGTGTTTAAGGTTACTTTTATCTTTAGCCTGAGAGTATGTAGTCAAAATAATAAGCTGAAAAGTTACACGCAGACCCACCTCTCAGCTCCCGCGCTGTTGACCGTGCAGCTTCCAGGTGTCCATGCTCTGGTGACACGGGGCCGGGACACACTCTCCTCAGCTCCTTGCCTGGGTGGGCAAGTCAGGCTCTAGGGCCAGCAGAAATCCTCGTTTGAGGGTACCACCAAGTTCCCCGGTCAGAGCGCTGCAGCTGAGTGGAGCGGCTGCTTGGGACTACTGCTCGGGCGCTACAGAAAACCTTCTTGGAATCTGACATGTTATCACTTTGGGACCAGTGGCCAGCTGCTCCTGACTTGGCCACATGAAGGCTCAAACTGTCCCAGCCTCTGAACTGAAGAGAACCAACACTATTAGAATATCTCTCACCACCATGAATGCAGGGTATTTCAATGAAGAGTATCAGGAGGACATCTACAAATCCCAGACTGGCATATGCAAGTTCTGAGGAATGGGAATAACCCAATGTATCTGGGTGACCTTTGGAGACAGCTGAGACAGCTACAACAGGGCAGTGGCTGAGACCGAACTCATAGCCCATCTTCTCCAGGGTCTTGGTGCTCCGGCCAGCTGTCAGACCTGAGCCTCTGAGGTGGGAGACCCGAGTTCAGGACATTGTTCCACCAGAGACCTCCCAGCCTCACATAATATCAAATGGTGAAAACTCTCCCAGAGATCTCCATCTCAATGCTAAGACCCAGCTCCACTCAACGACCAGCAAGTTCCAGTGCTGGACACCCCATGCCAAACAACTAGCAAGACAGGAACACAACCATACCCATTAGCAGAGAGGCTGCATAAAATTATAATAAGTTCACAGACACCCCCAAATACAACACTGGACGTGGTCCTGCCCACCAGAAAGACGAGATCCAGCCTCATCCACCAGAACACAGGCACCAGTCCCCTCCACCAGGAAACCTACACAACCCACTGAACCAGCCTTACCCTCTGGGGGCAGACACCAAAAACAACGGGAACTACAAACCTGCAGCCTGCGAAAAGGAGACCCCAAACACAGTAAGTTAAGAAAAATGAGAAGAGAGAGAAATACACAGCAGATGAAGGAGCAAGGTAAAAACCCACCAGACCAAACAAATGAAGAGGAAATAGGCAGTCTACCTGAAAAAGAATTCAGAGTAATGATAGTAAAGATGATCCAAAATCTTGGAAATAGAATGGAGAAAATACAAGAAATGTTTAACAATGACCTAGAAGAACTAAAGAGCAAACAAACAATGAAGAACAGCAGAATAAATGAAATAAAAAATTCTCTAGAAGGAATCAATAGAATAACTGAGGCAGAAGAAAGGATAAGTGACCTGGAAGATAAAATAGTGGAAATAACTACCAAAGAGCAGAATAAAGAAAAAAGAATGAAAAGAATTGAGGACAGTCTCAGAGGCCTCTGGGACTACATTAAACACACCAACATTCGAATTATAGGGGTCCCAGAGGAAGAAGAGAAAAAGAAAGGGACTGAGAAAATATTTGAGGAGATTATAGTTGAAAAATTCCCTAATATGGGAAAGGAAATAGTCAATCAAGTGGAGGAAGTGCAGAGAGTCCCATACAGGATAAATCCAAGAAGAAACATGCCAAGACACATATTAATCAAACTATCAAAAATTAAACAAAGAAACAATATTAAAAGCAGCAAGGGAAAAACAACAAGTAACATACAAGGGAATCCCCATAAAGTTAACAGCTGATCTTTCAGCTGCAGAAACTCTGCAAGCCAGAAGGGAGTGGCAGGACATATTTAAAGTGATGAAAGGGAAAAACCTACAACCAAGATTACCCAGCAAGGATCTCATTCAGATTTGATGGAGAAATTAAAATCTTTATAGACAAGCAAAAGCTAAGAGAATTCAGCACCACAAAACCAGCTTTACAACAAATGCTAAAGGAACTTCTCTAGGCAGGAAATGCAAGAGAAGGAAAACACCTACAATAACAAAACCAAAACAATTAAGAAAATGGTCATAGGAATATACATATTGATAATTACCTTAAATGTAAATGGATTAAATGCTCCAATCAAAAGACATAGACTGGCTGAATGGATACAAAAACAAGACCCGTATATATGCTGTCTACAAGAGACCCAGTTCAGACCTAGGGACACATACAGACTGAAAGTGAGGGGATGGAAAAAGATACTTCATGCAAATGGAAATCAAAAGAAAGCTGCAGTAGAAATTCTCATATCAGACAAAATAGACTTTAAAATAAAGACTATTACAAGAGACAAAGAAGGACACTCCATAAAGATCAAGGGATCGATCCAAGAAGAAGATATAACAATTGTAAATATTTATGCACCCAATATAGGAGCACCTCAATACATAAGGCAAATGCTAACAGCCATAAAAGGGGAAATCAACAGTAACACAATCATAGTAGGAGACTTTAACACCCCAGTTTCACCAATAGAGTATCCAAAATGGAAATAAATAAGGAAACACAAGCTTTAAATGACACATTAAGCAAGATGGACTTAATTGATATTTATAGGACATTCCATCCAAAAACAACAGAATACACTTTCTTCTCAAGTGCTCATGGAACATTCTCCAGGATAGATCATATCTTGGGTCACAAATCAAGCCATGGTAAATTTAAGAAAATTGGAATCGTCTCAAGTATCTTTTCCAACCACAATGCTATAAGACTAGATATCAATTACAGGGGAAAAAAACTGTAAAAAATACAAACATATGGAGGCTAAACAATACACTACTACATAACCAAGATATCACTGAAGAAATCAGAGGAAATCAAAAAATACCTAGAAACAAATGACAATGAAAACACAATGACCCAAAACCTATGGGACACAGCAAAAGCAGTTCTAAGAGGGAAGTTTATAGCAATACAATCCTACCTCAAGAAACAAGAAACGTCCAAATAAAAAACCTAACCTCACACCTAGAGCAATCAGAGAAAGAAGAACAAAAAACCCCAAAGTTAGTGGAAGGAAAGAAATCATAAAGATCAGAAATAAATGAAAAAGAAATGAAGAAAACGAGAGCAAAGGTCAATAAAAGTAAAAGCTGGTTCTTTGAGAAGATAAACAAAATTGATAAACCATTAGCCAGACTCATCAAGAAAAAAAGGGAGAAGACTCAAATCAATAGACTTAGAGATGGAAAAGGAGAAGTAACAACTGACACTGCAGAAAGACAAAGGAGCATGAGAGATTACTATAAGCAACTATATGCCAATACTATGGACAACCTGGAAGAAATGGACAAATTCTTAGAAAAGCACAACCTTCCAAGACTGAAGCAGGAAGAAACAGAAAATATAAACAGACCAATCACAAGCTCTGAAATTGAAATAGTGATTAAAAATCTTCCAACAAAGAAAAGCCCAGGACCAGATGGCTTCACAGGCGAATTCTATCAAACATTTAGAGAAGAGCTAATACCTATCCTTCTCAAACTCTTCCAAAATATAGCAGAGGGAAGAACACTCCCAAACTCATTCTACGAGGCCAGCATCACCCTAATGCCCAAACCAGACAAAGATATCACAAAAAAAGAAAACTACAGGCCAATATCACTGATGAACGTAGATGCAAAAATCCTCAACAAAATACTAGCAAACAGAATCTAACAATACATTAAAAGGATCATACACCATGATCAAGTGGGGTTTATCCCAGGAATGCAAGGATTCTTCAATATACGCAAAGCAATCAATGTGATACACCATATTAACAAATTGAAGGAGAAAAACCATATGATCAACTCAATAGACGCAGAAAAAGCTTTTGACAAAATTCAACACTGATTTATGATAAAAACCCTCCAGAAAGTGGGCATAAAGGGAACTTACCTGAACATAATAAAGGCCATATATGACAAACCCACAGCCAACATCATTCTCAATGGTGAAAAACTGAAACCATTTCCTCTAAGATCAGGAACAAGACAAAGTTGCCCACTCTTACCATTATTCAATACAGTTTTGGAAGTTTTAGCCACAGCAGTCAGAGAAGAAAAAGAAGTAAAAGGAATCCAAGTCAAAAAAGAAGTAAAACTGTCTCTGTATGCAGATGACATGATACTATACATAGAGAATCCCAAAGGTGCTACCAGAAAACTACTAGAGCTAATCAATGAATTTGGTAAAGTAGCAGGATACAAAATTAATGCACAGAAATCTCTTGCATTCCTATACACTAATGACAAAAAATCTTAAGGAGAAATTAAGGAAACACTCCCATTTACCATTGCAACAAAAAGAATAAATTATCTAGGGATAAACCTACCTAAGAAGACAAAAGACCTGTATGCAGAAAACTATAAGACACTGATGAAAGAAATTAAAGATGATACAAACAGACGGAGAGATATATCATGTTCTTGGATTGGAAGAATCAATATTGTGAAAATGACTATACTACCCAAAGCAGTCTACAGATTCAGTGCAATCCCTATCAAACTACCAATGACATTTTTCACAGAACTAGAACAAAAAATTTCACAATTTGTGTGGAAACACAAAAGAACCCGAATAGCAAAAGCAATATTGAGAAGGAAAAATGGAGCTGGAGGAATCAGGTTCCCTGACTTTCGACTATACTACAAAGCTACTGTAATCAAGACAGTATGGTACTGGCACAAAAAGAGAAATATAGATCAATGGAACAGGATAGAAAGCCCAGAGATAAACCCATGCACATATCGTCAACTTATCTTTGATAAAGGAGACAAGAGTATACAATGGAGAAAAGACAGCCTCTTCAATAAGTGGTGCTGGGAAAACTGGACAACTACATGTAAAAAATGAAATTAGAACACTTCCTAACACCATACACAAAAATAAACTCAAAATGGATTAAAGACCTAAATGTAAGGCTAGACACTACAAAACTCTTAGTGGAAAACATAGGCAGAACACTCTATGACATAAATCACAGCAAGATCCTTTTGGACCCACCTCCTAGAGAAAGGGAAATAAAAATAAACAAATGGGACCTAATGAAACTTAAAAGCTTTTGCACAGCAAAGGAAACCATAAACAAGATGAAAAGACAACCCTCAGAATGGGAGAAAATATTTGCAAACTAAGCAACTGACAAACGATTAATCTCCAAAATATACAAGCAGCTCATGCAGCTCAATATCCAAAAAACAAACAACCCAATCCAAAAATGGGCAGAAGACCTAAATAGACATTTCTCCAGAGAAGACATACAGATTGCCAACAAACACGTGAAAGGATTCTCGACATCACTAATCATTAGAGAAATGCAAATCAAAACTACAATGAGGTATCACCTCACACTGGTCAGAATGGCCATCATCAAAAAGTCTACAAACAGGGCTTCCCTGGTGGTGCAGTGGTTGAGAGTCCGCCTGCTGATGCAGGGGACACGGGTTCGTGTCCCAGTCCGGGAAGATCCCACATGCTGCGGAGCAGCTGGGCCCGTGAGCCATGGCCGTTGAGCCTGCGTGTCCGGAGCCTGTGCTCCGCAACGGGAGAGGCCACAACAGTGAGAGGCCCACATACCACAAAAAAAAAAAAAAAAAAAAAGTCTACAAACAATAAATGCTGGAGAGGGTGTGGAGAAAAGTGAACCCTCTTGCACTGTTGGTGGGAATGTAACTTGATACAGCCACTATGGAGAACAGTATGGAGGTTCCTTAAAAAACTAAAAATAGAGCTACCATACTACCCAGCAATCCCACTACTGGGCTTATACCCTGAGAATACCGTAATTCAAAAGAGTCATGTACCACAATGTTCACTGCAGCACTATTTACAATAGCCAGGACATGGAAGCAACCTAAGTGTCTATCAACAGATGAATGGATAAAGAAGAATTGGCACATATATACAATGGAATATTACTCAGCCATAAAAAGAAGCGAAATTGAGTTATTTGTAGTGAGGTGGATGGTCCTAGAGTCTGTCATACAGAGTGAAGTAAGTCAGAAAGAAAAACAAATACCGTACGCTAACACGTATATATGGAATGTAAAAAAAAAAAAAGGTTCTGAAGAACCTAGCGGTAGGACAGGAATAAAGACGCAGACACGGAGAGTGGACTTGAGGACATGGGGAATGGGAAGGGTGGGATGGGACGAGGTGAGAGAGTGGCATGGACATATATACACTACCAAGTGTAGAATGGATGGCTGGTGGGAAGCAGCTGCATAGAACAGGGAGATCAGGTCAGTGCTTTGTGACCACCTAGCCGGGTGGGATAGGGATTGTGGGAGGGAGACGCAAGAGGGAGGAGATATGGGGATATGTATGGCTGATTCACTTTGTTATACAGTAGAAGCTAACGCACCATTGTAGAGCAATCATACTCCAATAAAGATGTTGAAAAAAAAAAGTTACATGCTACCCCTACATTTTCATAGCTAAAAACTGAAGTTTTCTTCTTTTTTTAAACAGTGAGATGAGAAACTTTATTTAAGAAAGAATTAGATGTTTTTGTAAGTCCATTAAATTTTCTTTGTGATTTACATGAAAATTCTGTTTCAATGTTTGTATATGGATAAGGAAATTTTTTCTTTTAATTGAAGTATAGATGATTTACAATATTGTGTTAGTTTCAGATATTTAGCAAAGTGATTCAGTTATACATATATATTTTTGGATTCTTTTCCATTATAGGTTATTAAGAGATATTGGTTATAGTTCCTTGTGCTATAGAGTAAATCCTTGTTACTTATCTATTTTATATATGGTGGTGTGCATCTGATAATCCCAAGCTCCTAATTTATCCCTCTCCTCCCCTTTCCCCTTTGGGAACCATACGTTTGTTTTCTATGTCTGTGAATCAGTTTCTGTTTTGTAAATAAATTCATTTATGTTAATTTTTTAGATTCCACATATAAGTGATATCATATAATATTTATCTTTCTCTGTCTGACTTACTTCACTCATTATGATAATCTCTAGTCCATCCATGTTGCTGCAAATGGCATTATTTCATTCTTTTTTATGGCTGAGTAAAATTCCATTGTATATATGTACCACATCTTCTTTATCCATTCATCTGTCAGTGGAAACTTAAGTTGCTTCCATGCCTTGGCTATTGTAAATAGTGCTGCTATGAACATTGGTGTGCATGTGTCTTTCCAAATTGGAGTTGCAATCCCACTCCTGGGCATATATCTGAAAAAGATGAAAACTTATTGAATAAATTGGGACTATTTCCTCTTCCAATTCATGGAAGAATTTCTGAAAATTGGAGACAGTTTTTCTTTAAGCATTTTTTAGACTTTACTGGTGAAGCCGTGTGGTACTGGACTCTTCTTTGTGGGAAATATTTTGATTTTTACTTCAATCTCTTTGTTATAGGTCTGTCAAAATTTGAACTTCTCCTTGAGTCAGTTTTGGTAGTTTGTGTCTCGCTAGGGATTTGTTCTTTTGCATCTCATTTTTAGCATACGATTGCTCTAGTATGCCTCTATAATTTTTTTTTCCATAAGGTTGGTCCCCTCTTTTATTCCTGATTTTAGAAGTCTGTATTCCATCTCTCTCTCTCTCTCTCT